>NC_056731.1:861972570-862122570 GCF_019279795.1 Protopterus annectens | reverse complement strand
AACACCTGCAACACATAGACCTCACAGTCAGAGTGTCAAACAGTCACAGCCCTTAAGGCCAAACACAATGCCAGACACACTAGTCATTGGTGACTCCATAGTCAGACACACTGACGTCCTGCTCACCAGACTGAGTAAGGAGAAGGTCACAGTAAGCTGTCTGTCGGGCGCTAGAATCCGCCACATAACGCAAGCACTCAGGTCTCTCAACAGCAGGTACAAATATGACTCAGTCATTGTCCACGCTGGTGTAAACGACCTGAGACGCACCTCCTTGGACTACATGAAAAGAGACATTGAGGAGCTCTCTGATTATGTAGCCCAGGCAGGTATGACCCTGACCTTGAGCAGTATCCTACCTTCACCAAGAATGATGCCACAATACAGAGATAAGATGATCAGCTTTAACAATTGGCTTAAACACTGGTGTCATTCAAAGGGGATCCAGTATCTGTCTGCCTGGGATGACATGCTGCACAAGCCACGCTGCTTCGCAAGGGACGGCTTGCACCTGTCACCCCTGGGATTCGGATATTGGCAAAGGCTCTTGCCACCCCATAGTGCCTTTTTAGGCAAGGCTCAAATTCTAAACCTACCACCCTAGAACACAAAAAAGGAAAAAAACTAAGGGTAATGCTGCTCAATGCCAGAAGTCTAAATCTCAAAATGCACGCACTCGAGGCCCTTCTCAGTATGGAGAACATCGATGTCTGTGCTGTGACAGAAACCTGGTTCAAGGCTCCTGAGAGCACCCCAGCACTATCAGGTTTTACCTCATATCATGCGTTCCGCCCCAAAATCAGGAAAATACCAAGAAAGGAGGGTATCCATATTCATCAAGGACACCCACACCTCAAGACTGGTGGCAACGCATGATGCATCGGAGACCATCCAGGTGCAATTAACCGTAGGCAAGACTGCTCTGCTAATTGTAGCATGTTACAGGCCACCCTCACAAACTCAGGAACCTCACATGGCCTTCCTGAAAACACTAGAGGGGATAAATGTATCACCAAACACCATCATACTAGGTGACTTCAATTACCCAAATATAGACTGGGAACACTACTCAAGCCCAAACACCCTAGCCCAAAAGTTCCTGGAATTCATAAACTCAAATGCCATGGAACAACTAGTCACCATCCCCACAAGAGGAGATAACATACTTGATCTCATCATCACGAACATGGGAGCACAATGTTCAACACCGGAAGTATACCCCTCACTGGTGAGATCAGATCACAAACTAATCTCGCTGGAGGTCCTCATCCCACCCCCACCTGAAATAAAAAAGACCACAGTAAAAAACTTCTCAAAAGCCGACTTCACACTTCTAAAGACTAGTGTGGTCTCCTTTAAGGCCCCCGAGCCGTGGAAAACAGTACTCAAGCCGCTGAATCACTTACAAATGCCTTCTACCAGCACCTGCAGGACTGCATGGATAAGGCAATCCCAAGCAAAACAAAGACTCTTTGTACCAAAGGCAAGCGTCCAGTCTGGTGGACCCTAGCCATAAACAGACTCTACAACAAAAGGAGGAAGCTACTACAAGATAGAGCAAAATCCTTAAAAGGTAAGACACCCTTGATCACTATAAGTAAAAAACTAAGAGCTCTCATAAAATCATCCAAAGCAAATTTCGAGAGAAAAATAGCTAAAGACTCAAAAGACAATCATAAGGCCTTCTTTAGCTATGTTAGAAACCTAGGAGGAAACTCCCAGATATGCTCAGAACTAGTTCAAAATGATGTGAAGATTACTGATCCTACAGACATTGCCAACATACTGGCTGACAGGTTCAGTGCAAACTTCTCCCCTCCCCAAAAGGAGAGATATCTATACCAAACGATTGCAGCCCCCAAACATCTCCAGCCCAAGTGAGAACTGCTCTCTCAAAGCAAAAACACAGCATCCATGGGACCTGATGGTGTCCCCGGCTGTGTGCTCCACGAACTCAATGAGGAATTAAACCCACAGCTAGGACAGCTGTTTAATCAAAGTCTTACCTCTGGATATTACCCAGGAGTGGCGCACTGCAACTGTGGTCCCACTTCACAAAGGCGGTGCCTCCACCGACCCTGGAAATTACCGCCCATTAGCTTGACAAGCCTTATCTGCAAAGCCATGGAGAGGATCATAATGGACCTCATAAATAAAGACATAGGGAATTTGCAGACTTTGGATCCAACCCAGTTTGGCTTTGTCAAAGGCAGATCATGCCTTTTAAACTTGGTTGACTTTTGAAACAGTCACCAAAGCCATTGATGAGGGAAAGGCAGTCCATACAGCCTACCTCGATCTGGCTAAGGCCTTCGATACAATACCCCACTCGGGTATCATTGAAAAACTCATCAGCTTAAATGTTAACCCATACATCACAAGATGGGTTGCAAACTGGCTGAGTGACAGAACCCACAGGGTCAGAGTTGCTGGCGCCATGTCAGACTCAAAGCCTGTCACAAGTGGTGTCCCACAGGGCTCAGTCCTGGGCCCACTCTTGTTTGGCATCTACTTTTCCGAAGTACAAGCAAACACAGGAGGGTTATGGCTGACAACGTTTGCAGATGACTGCAAACTGGGTGCCATAGTAGAAAACACATCTGACACAGATATCCTTCAGAAGGGTCTCACAGAAACGGATAACTGGTGCCAGAGCCACTGCCTAAAGTTAAATGCCAAAAAATGCATAGTCATACCCTTCGGGAAAAACAAGGTGAGCCCTAGCTACCAAATAGGTGGCAATCCACTGAGCACAGAAGAAGTTATCAGGGACCTGGGGACCCAGGTTGATAGTAGTCTGTCATTCGACACCCATGTAGCTAAAGTAGTTAGGAAGACCTTCTACATTGCCCACCTTATCATGAAGGGATTCTCATCTAGATCAAGGGAGGTTATAGTCTCCCTTTACTCATCACTCATCAGACCAATGATTGAGTACAATGCCCCATTCGAATGTATCTGACCCGACACTTGCAGCAGCTGGAGAGGCCACAAAAGTTCCTCACCAAAAGGATAAAGGGTCTCAAAATCTATCCTATGCTGCCCGACTGAAAGAACTCCAGCTCTACTCAGTCGCCACCGCTTGCTCAGAGGTGACCTTTGCCTAACATACAAGGCCATGTCAAACCCAGATTTGATGAATATGCTTCACCTCAAAAATCTAGATCCATCAGAGCCACAAGGCGGAGACTTAAACCTCGACACGGCTATTAATAGGATGTGCTGGAGGGATAGATTCATCACCCAAAGACTCCCTATGCTGTGGAACAAAATCCCGGTACATGTGAGGCAGAGCACCTCGCTGGCCTTGTTCAAGAGAAATCTTGACCAATGGATGGGAGATCGCAGATATACCCCAGGGATTACCTCAGTGTCACTGCTCGACAGAGGCACAGCAAAATAATGGGTATAGTTCCCCATACTAAAGGGGTGGCGTAAGCCACAAAACGATGGGCTAGGCTTGTAAATGCCCTCGGGCAGATAGCCTAGTATGAACCTATGAACCTATATGCACCTCTTACTGCATGACATATGTACAAAGGTTGACAGAGCTGTGGCTGGAGGCACAAACACAGGGCCAATATTGAGATGTTGCTGTGATAACCTCATACATTTACTGTTGCAACAGGGTATGTTGCAACATATGTCCTATGAGGGATATGAAGTCAGTAACTCTCACGGCTGTCAGTGTCTACAGACTGCAATCCTCACACTACCTTCTGCAGTTCACAGATGGGAGCTCTGTGGGTAACACAAGAAACAAAAGACACCACACACTGCCCAGTCTGCAGATGACCCTACAGATGGGGGTTTCCTCATAAACATAGCTATGACATGGCAGGTATTAAAACATGTAGGACAGCCATATCCATACACACACCCTGTAAAGCCAACGTTACTCCAATTGCAGTATAGCAGCACTTACAGTTTGTAGTCAAGTCAGGCACATCTCCCTTTTGTGTGTTGGCTTGTTTCCACATTGTATGTTGTTAAAGGTAAATCCTCAATCCATTTGTGATGCTGTTTGCCAAACAACAGATCTAGTTCCTGCTCACAATGCATGAAAAGCCCAACACCAACATGATGTTCTTAGATATTGGACTGTGTTTCAATGCAATTGGCTATGGGAATGTTACCACGGCTGTTCTACATGCAATCAGCTAGAGGAGGGCTGCAATTCGTGCAGATGCCATCAGCTGATCATGAGCATCACTTACAATACATATGCTGCTGCCTAAGCAAAGCAGGTGTAGGTCTGCACATCCACCAGAGAGGGAGTGAGAGAGGCAGACAGAGGCAAAGTAAAGTCAGGGAGGGGTGGAAGAGTAAAAATTAAGCATGTGTGTGTCACACACCTACCAGCACAGGATATCAAACCGCTGATGACTATGTAGTACTATCACATTTCTATGAAGTTATCAGATGTGCCACATAGGTTACCTGTTGAGGAGGCCTCAAGACATATATGTGATGGTGAGCGACATCTGCAACAGGGATATGGTAGTTATACAGTAGGTGTAGTACAAGTGCCTGTCCGTATGAACAGGTGCAAATGTCAACACAGCCTCACTCTCACAGGGATGCACACACATTGACACACATGGCAGGGCCAGGAATACAACTCATCACCAGTGATATTGCCACAACACATTACTGTGCAGGTATCATATGCACTACAGGGGTCATGCAGACATTATATGGGCAAAGGGTATGTGGAGGTGTCTGACATTGGACAGCAAGCTTCACTATGCCAATGGGGTTGTAGTGAGTGTAAATGTGATCATACAACACACACAGGGTGCCAGTACTGACATGCATGGCTGCATTGCTTCACGGGTGTGTAGTGGTTGACTGTGCCAGACAGCTATACAAGGCTAGGTGATGGGTATACCTTGGCATCAGCCCACATGACAGTGGTCTGCATTGTGGCTCAGGGGTGTAGTTTCTGGATTTGCCCACACAGGTGGGTATTGTATTCACCATCCAGTCACCTGGGTGACTATTGTGGGTGGCCAATGCTGTGCATTGCGTGCCATGTATGTGTTCCTTAGTGCATGACATGGACGGTGTCTGGGATGTGCACACCTCCCACATGCATGTACAGTGACATGTGGAACTGTACCTGGGGTGTCTGGCCCATGTTGTGTACCCAGATTATCATCAGATGTGCCAGTCCTCGCCTCATATGGCAGGAAATGGTAATGGACAGTAGGTTTACCCTGCACCTACATTGATAGCATGATACTGGCATTCCCTGGTGTCAGTGGCATCTGTCCATACAGGGCATGTTTTCAGGCATGGTATGTCCTTTGTGGTTCACATTTGATGGCACCACAGGTGTTGCAGGTGTCCAGTGGGGAACATGGGGAAGGTACACTGTCGACATGTACGTGCCTATTGGACAGATGGACAGGGTGCCATGCCCTCTGTAGCACACTGCAATCACAACCATAGTTACTATCAGTGGGCAATATGCAGCGTACTACCAACATAGCAGCTGTTGCCTAGGCAAGTGTGTGTGTGTGTATATGAGACATGGTTTGAGAGCGTTCACTGAGTAATACTACGGTTGCTAACTTTCTTTGCCTGGCCTTAATGTCACATGTATTGGTATGGATTTGCACCCCAGCCTCTCGGCTGTTTCACATCTGTTATCCTTGTATGGTTGACATTGTGATGCATACTAGGGCCACCATATAAGAAATTTGCAAAACCCGCCCAGTTGTTACACACTAACACCTACCTCCACACAGGATACAAGTTACAAACGCAGACACACACAAATCTGTCATGTCTGGGATTAGAACTCCTACCTAACTAGTTTATTACACTACAGCACTACGCAGTTATAGGACGTGCCATGGAGATTACTGGGCTACAGCTTTCCAAAAGGTGTTTTTCACAGTGTATATCATCAGCAGCCTTGACAAAGTAGGGCATTTGATTTGTAGTGAGTGTGACTAGCCTAAAAAGCATTGCTCTCTCCACAGATGGAGACACACACACACACACACACACACACACACACACACACACACACACACACACACACACACACACAGTTGCCATTTCTGGGATTAGAACTCCTACCTAACTAGTTTATTACACTACAGCAGTACGCAGGTATAGGATGCGCCATGGAGATTACTGGGCTACAACTTTCCAAAAGGTGTATTTCACAGTGTATGACATCAGCAGCCTTTACAAAGTGCGGCATTTGAATTGTAGTGAATGTGACTAGCCTAAAAAGCATTGCTGTCTACACAGACAGAGACACACACACACATACACACACACACACACGCACACACACACACACACACACACACACACACACACACACACACACACACAGTTGCCATGTCTGGGATTAGAACTCCTACCTAACTAGTTTATCACACTACAGCAGTACGCAGTTCTAGGAAGCGCCATGGAGATTACTGGCCTACACCTTTCACAAGGGTGTATTTCAAAGTGGATGACCTCAGCAGGCTTGTCATAGTATAGCTATGGGGAGGGCAGTGTGTGTGCATGGGCCATAACCCATTCATCTAGATGTTGACTCACCACATGCGGGCACGCACAGGGTTATATTCCACAGGTACGTGTATACAGCTGCTAGATGACTACTTCCTTGTACAGTCATGTTGCACAGGTAGCACTTACACCACATAGTCCGTCATGCTGACAGATACCAGTGGCTAAGGTCAAAAGTGAGTGACATCTGAACCTCATGTGGTTGTAGCCATTTGGCTGTGTGCTGTGTGGGACAGGCTTCATAATGGATGTCCCCTTATGACAGTCACTCTATTTCACACATCTGTGTACTTCTACTTTTGGCTTCTTATAGTGTGTGTCCTTGGATATATGCCTGCAATCCGATCCAGTGTGTGTGCAAAGCATGAGTGCTACATACTGAGGAGTGTCTGCACTAACATCTGCAAATGCCAGATATGTCTGGTCCACTGTTGTTTACAGACATGGCCTTCATTTGTTTAAGTGTGTGAGCATGCCCAGTATGACCTTCTGGTATGTTGTTGAATGACATTGCCCTCATTTCTCTACGTGTGTGAGCATGCCCAGTATGCCCTTCTGTATTGAATGTGTGGATCGATTCCAGGTAGTTTGTACTGCAGTGCAGACATTTGTGTTGCATACCTACAGGTAGCATACTGTTTCTGCAGGGTATCCATCAATAATATGGCAATATGGGGACAAACTGTGCAGGGGATAGTGTGTACTGTAGGTGATTGTGTCTGTGCTGCTTCAGCTGCATGGTACTGCTGTTAGCAAAGATATTCAGACATGTGTACTGTTATACACAGTGATGTTTTCTGTCCTCATGTACTGTTAGGTGGACATTCTTGCTCACATTTATGACTTGTGGGAAAAGGGAGACTGCAGCTGTGTCCAGTATTTTGGGCAGACACCTATGTATTCATGGTAAGTTATGCCATTCTGGAGGGGGAGCTGCAGACACTTGGTGCTGGGTTTGTGTATCCTGTTCAGCACCTTGGTACAGTGTTGGCAGAGGATCCCATACTTGTCCGCCCATCAACATGGCAATATGGCCTTATCTTGCTGTGGCAATGCCTCACAGCTGTACAGATTTGCACATGTTAGCCAGAGGCAGGGGCCATGGCTCAGGACATTTAGTCTATTGTGGTGTACGGGTAGGTGTGTAGCCACCCATTTATGTGTTTGCAGCCAGGGATAGTGTGCTCACAGCTTGGTGTCGGACCCTGCACATTCCATGCTGCCCATGCTCCCACACCCCCCTCTGTTATTCTAACCTCTTCCATACATTATGCATACATTCTGTGATACTTTCCATAAGGGTATCACCACATCACAGGTGTGTGTTAGTGTTAATCCACAGTTCATGCAGTGGGACATGGTGGACATGTTACTGTGGTTTGTCCACATGGCCTTGCATATGGCTTAAATAGAGAGTGTGTTATGTTGTTATTTGAGTGTGCATGATATAACATGCATTGGCAGTACGTGTGAGACACGGGCCTTTGGCAGGTGGCTGTGGGGCATTAGGTGTTGATGCAGGCCAGATGTGGCAGGCCATTGCATTCTGTCAGTCCTACAGTCCCAGACCACCATACACTATATTCCCCTGGGGTGACAGGGTAGATGTGATAGTTGTTCATGCTAATACCTTCTGTCATTCTTGATCAGGTGGTATGGATGCTGGTGGGGGGCACACCTGACTGTTACTACATTTCTACACAGAATTGGGGGGGCACACCTGACTGTTACTACATTTCTACACAGGATTGGGGGGCACACCTGACTGTTTCTACATTTCTACACAGGATTGGGAGGCGCACCTTACTGTACCTACATATCTACATAGGATGGGGGGCACAACTGGCACATGCACACATTTGCTATGACTGTACTTTTATGTCAGTTACTCTATTTCATTCTGTATTCTAACCTGTCATACTGACTAGAGGCATATCAGTGTACTACCGGTCTTAGCTTTGGGTGCCCTACATATTAGTGTCTGACTTCCTACCCTTCAGAACCAACATTCCACTGCCTGACCTGCTGTAGTCTGTCTGTGTAGGCCTGGGGGGAGGTTACCCATAGGCATCATTCAGAGGCCATAACATAGGGTCGGTTTGGGTTTGTCTACACCTGTCCTGCTGGCTGGAATGTTGTTGGGTATGTGAACCTCCCTGACTGGCATGTGTGAGTCATATGGACACACGTCGCCCAGCACATTTCCTGCAGTGGGTTTTGTCACCCTGTGTAGTACTGGCTATTATGGTGACTCCAGTATGTGTTACAGATGTCATGGTGCCACTATGGGTGTCTGCTATCTGCTGCCATAACATTCAGCCACCCAATTCCCTTGCATGCTCACATCCATACCATAGATACAGGTAACGACACATTTTACTCCATTTGGCAATTGGTAGGTTGATTGACTTCCTTGTGGTTGTGCCAGGATTGAGGATGGTGCTGGAGGGCTGCCTATGTCGGATGCACATAGTACACTCCCTCTACATGATTGAGCACATCCCTTTTACTGTATGTGCGAGTCAAAGAGAGGTGTCATTCCCTGGGTCCCTACTGTGTCAGTGTATGTGCTCTGCTTTGTCTCTTTGCCACGGCCTCGGCATACTGGGCACGCCTCCATCTGCCTACTGGGGCGGGCTCAGGTTGTTCCTCCTCCGAGTCACTCTGTGCCTGTGCAGGCCTTGGCATTGGTGGGGGGGGTTGTGTGGCCCTTCCCCGTGCTGTTCCTGCTGCAGCTGTTTCTGCAGGATCATATTGTGTAGCATAGCACATACCATAACAATTTGGGTACATGTAGCTGGTGAGTGCTGCAAGGCTCCACCGGATGTGTCCAGACACTGGAACCGTGAATTGAGCATCCCAAACACATGCTCTATTATAAGTCTGGTCTGTGCGTGCGCCTTATTATGGTGTTCTTGTTCAGGTGTGTGTGCATTTCTGATGGTTGTCATCAGCCACGGCTCCAGTGTGTAACCAGCATCCTCCATTAGGTGACCGTAGGGGATGTCCCCATTGGCAAATCTCTGGTACAGTTGCGTCAGATGCCAAATGTGGGAATTGTGATAGCTTCCAGAGCAGCCAGCACACACATTCATTATAATGCCCTGGGCATCGCAGTCGACCTGGCAGTTGATGTAGGGGATGCCCCTATGGTTGACGTAGGCCTTACCCTGATCACCGTGTGGTGCTTTGATGCATATGTGCGTGCAGTCTATAGCACCCACTACCTCAAGGTATTCTGCATATTGCTGGCCAACACCTCACGGGTGTTGTGAAAATATATATGCTCACCTGCATGTGCTGATATGGCATCCAGGAACTGGTGGAATACTCTGGATGCTGATGCCTGTGAGATCCCCATGATATCCCCAGTTGATCTTTGGGAGGTACCTGTGACTAGTATTCCTAGGCCTACACATACCTAGGTATCCATTGGGATGGGTTCCCCTTGATCAGTTTGGTGTGTCAGGCATGGCTGGCACAGCTCAACAATTTGCTGTAGGAGGTCCCTGTCCACCCTATAGCGCTCCACTATCTCTAGTTCATGTAGCCTCTGGTAGATTACCCTGGGTCTGTACACACTTCTCCGTCTCCTCACTGTGGGTTTATCAGCAGCATTCGCATCCTCACCACCCACAGCCTCTTGCACATGTTCTATGTTGCCTGCTGCAGCCCCTCTCATTTTGTAGGTTTGTTTGTTAAAAGTTCCCCACTTGTATACACCCGTGATGTAGAATATGGGAAAAAACAGAGGGGAATGTGTTTGCATAGTTTATAGTAGTGTTCTGGGCTGGGCTGGTTTGCTGCTTGTGTAATTGGCTGATTCTGATATTCACCTGCCAGCTATGCTTCTTGATTACCTTCCTACTGCTGTTTTCCCTTCCCATTACCTTCCTGTTTAAGCCAGGGCACCCCGCACAAACAGAGTGCTCAAATGTGCACAGTACTGCTAGTTCCTGGTTTAACTTTTTTTTCCTTCCTTTAAATCACCTTATTAGGCAATGTAAAGAGTGCTAGGAAGATTCAGACATACCCCCTAGCTTAGCTGTGCTAAGCTAGGAGCAAACCCGAACCACAGGGCTCCAATCCACTTATAGTATGCCTGACACCCCCCCCCCCCCATGATGTAAGCTAACTCCTAGGCTTGCACCAAGCTATTCCTACTCTTACACTGTTGGACCTGACTAGCATGCTGGGGAAAACTGGGATTCACTATCATTCCCCTCATTTGCATAGGATTGTTTGCTAATGCATAGTTACATGTCTCACACTGAGCCTCCCCCCTTAGCAACCACTACTCACTGGCCATGTTGTCTTCTCTCTGACATTGACTTGCATGGCAGAATAGTGATTTTAGTTAGAATGCTTATTTTAGGTTTATTTTGTTATTTTCCCCCTGATCCCGTTTGCGCGCTGCTGCCCTACGCTTAAACAGCTGAGATCAGCTAAAAAAAAATAAAAGTTGATTTTTTTTTATTTTTTATGTTGTTTGCAATGCCAGTGGCCTTATACTTGGCCATTGACATGCGTCCTGACTGATATGCAGCCTTTATTTGGAGCTGTCACGGCTCCGTTTTGGATTTTGCAGAAATGTACTCGGATACTAACCGAATACATTTCTGCAGATTGCACTAGTCCTGCACAGCCGGTTTCCAGCTTCCTGGATTGCAAATTCACCTCATTTGCATGGATTTCTCCTGCAAATGGGGTGATTTGCATACAGGGGCTTAGTCCATGCAGGACTTGTGCAGGAGCGCTCGTACGCACCCCTGCAGGCTGTTCCTGGATTGCACGGCAGACATATTGCTTGCTAGAGCTCCTGCATTGATCCTGCACGCCATGCAAGGCATACAGAATCCAGGGGTGAGACAAAAATTTATGGACTTACAAAAGGTGTATGTATAGAACTGAAATAGATTAATTTGTAGAAGGTTTAATTATAGGAACAGAAGAGGTAGTTGAAACAGGATTTTCTGATTATCTTGCAATATGGTTAGAGATAAAAAGGAGTATGTAAAAATAGGCAAAGGAATGAAAACGATAAATGAGAAAGCATGGAATGAAGAAGGAAAAAGATTAGTAATGCAGTTATTGAAAGATCATATTACTGTGAGAACTTTTTATACAAATTGGATTGAATTGTGGATGATGTTTAAGGAAATATATAAAAATGTTTTCAAAGTGGCAATATAATGTGAGAAATGTAGAGAAAGAAAATATAAAAAACATATAATGATGCACTGGAAGATTTAGAATATAATAATAGAAAGTACTTTGACAAAAACAAAATATGTTCAATAAATATAGAAAAAAAATTATTTTTATTTAAGCAAATATATTTTTTACATGAGAAAAGAGAAGTATCAAGTTACGTAAGCAGATTAGTAAAGGAAGATGGTAGTGTAGTGAGAGAAAAAGAAGCATATAAAAGGAGAAATAGAACTCAGGAAAAGATTATGAATAGTGTAGTACAATATGTACAAGAAATGTTTAAAGAAAAAAGAAGGTAGTGAAAATAACATGGAAAGTTAAAATGTTAAGAGAAGAAGATAATAAGGAGTTAGAAAAGGAGATTTCTTTATATGAGCTCGATAAAGTATTAGGACAAATAAACATATATTCGGCAGCAGAACCAGATGGAATAGGGTGTGACGTCCCCACTCTGGGTCAGTAATCAAGGATCCTAAATCCTCTCCACTGACATTGGTGAGGGACATTCACTTGGAACAAAATTGGATACACCCAGTATTTCCAGATGCCGCTCTCTGCATCAAGCAATTTCCCTTAAAAGCACACAGGGAACACACTCAGCCCAGGGTCCCCAGTAAGTCTTCCCACTGGCACAGCGGTAAAGTTAAGTCCTCAGCTGAGTGTCTAACCCAAGTCCTCCACCACTTTCTCTGTGAAACCAGTGCTTCGTGTCCATGCTCCAAGTAGCTGACACACACACTCTTTGAGATTTGATTTGCACATACACGCACACACACACACACACACACACACACACACACACACACACACACGTTTACTAGCTATGCCCCTTTCTGCCCAGACTATAAGGTAGTTACTTCCAGCAGACACTCCCAAGCCAGCTACTCTAAGGCTCGTACAAGTGTATCCAGTTGTACTGAGTGAAATTAATATTAATATGAATGGTAGTTTGACCAGTACAGTAAGGCTTTCAGGAGTGGCCACAGAGTCACCAAACCGATATGAGTACTTTCAAAGGTTAAAATATTCTCTAAAGGACCAGCCACAATGAAAAGTTTAAATATATTTAAAAATAAATAATTAAAGAACATGAAAATACTAAATATCTGTTTACAATAAACACCAGAGTTTCAGCAACAAGAAATATTAAAAATAACATAAGTGGGCAGGTTCATACAGTTACAGAAAAACAATACTTAACTAATCGTAATATATTTTCCTGACTGATCTCAAGAGTTACTATTCCCTGGTGACTTACTAAAGCAAGGCAAGGTGAAGTAGGTGAGTGATCCTTCGATGTCAGCCTACAAAAACAGACTGCCATGAGACTTCAGTCTCAACAACTATTAAAACATTATTTTTGTCCTTGATTACAGAATGACATCACATACATCTGGTCATCTGACTTTTGGTTCTCATGCAACCCCTCATTGCTAGAAACTGCCAGGATTTATCACCTGTGTGTCAAACATATACACACTCACAGCCTTGTTAAGATCTGCTGCAGCTCCTGGAAGTCATAAAACCATAAAATACGTCCACTTTTCCTAAAAGAGCTAATAAACTATACTTCTTATAGATATTGCATCTTTGGCTTCATTCAAAACTGTGAGAGAACATTTTTATGGCCTAAGCCCAGTAATTTCATTTCGTACTATTTTTCAGATTTTGAGATTAACCTCATCTCCACCAGTATCCACTGTTAAAACATATAAATTTAAACAGTTGCACTAATGCATGTACATTTCTTTTTCTGTCCAGGAAGCGACACTGTTGATACATTTTAACACAAGCAACTTTACAAATACATTTTCAACACCATTATCTGTACAAGTCAGTTTGATATTCAAATAACATAAAATTCTTTACTAAATTCCAGATAGCTGTGCTGGCATATGTTACACATCCGGTGCCCTACTTCTACTGGCATAGCTGGCAATACCTTGCATCATCACATCTCTCCCCCCCTTTGAAGACTCATGCTAGTTTTTCAAGTGACCCTTGAGAAATGTTGCATGAGAGGAATGAGCCTATCTGGTAATGCATTAACCCATACCCTGTCTTGAGATCCCATCTGCCTTGACATTGCTGACCCCACTACAGTACTGCACTGTCATATCATATGCTTGCAACCCTAGGCTCCACCATAGTAACTTGGCATTTTGCTGGCTGGCTATGTATAGCCATACATCCTCCTCAGACTCCTTCTGCCTCCTACTGCAAATACTTAGCACAAAGGCCTCCCTATCATGCTAACTTTTCATCATGTTAATGTGGTACAGTTTGTGCCTCTGCCTCCTGCCTAGCAGGTCTACCATGTAGTTAATATTACTGATGTTCCTTACCATTTTGAAAGGTACCTCTCACGCTGCCTGCAGCTTACTGTGTCTGACAGGAATGAGAACCATAACCTGCTGTCCTGCAGTATACTCTCAGGCTCGTGCATTCCTGTTATGCCTGACCTTTTTCTGCTGTTGGGCTCCTGCCAGGTTCTTCTGGGCCAAGCCTCTGATTTCCCTAAGCCTTGTTCTGAGGTTCAGGACATATACCACAACCGACTCCTTGTGGGATTCACACTCACCCTCCTGCTCATCACAACTCAAATCTAAAGGCCCCCTCACCCTATGTCCATACAGCAACTGAAAGGGTGAAAAACCCGTAGATTCCTGGGATGTCTCTCTGTATGCAAACAGCAGATGGAGCAGAAATTTGTCCCACTCTCTTCTAAACTGGTCTACAAATTCCCGTAGCATGGTCTTTAGTGTAGAGTTTAATCTCTTCACAAGACCATTAGTCTGGAGATGGTATGGGTGGTTTTATGTGCGTCACTCCACAGCACTTTCACAGACAAGCCAGCAGGTCTGACATGAAATTGGCACCCCTGTCAGTCAGTATTTCTCTTAGGAAACCTACCCTACTGAAAATCTCTAACAAAGCATTTCCCACCTTCTCTGCCTTGATGGAGGACAGAGTCACCTCTGGGTATCTAGTAGCATAATCTAATGCCACCAGGATATACTTCTTCCCTGTGGAACTTGGGGTACTCAGAAGCCCCACAATATCCATAGCTACCCTCTGTAACAGCTCCTCGATCACAGGCAAACGCATCAAAGGAGCCTTGACCTTGTCTCCTTCCTTGCTTACTTTTTGGGACTGCTCACAGGTCCTGCAGTACCCTGTTACATCCCTTGCAATCCCAGGCCAGTAAAGTTTCTGCATAATACATCTCTTGGTATGCATTATGCCCATATGACCTGTAAAAGGAATGTTATGGGCTATGGCTAGAAGTGCCAGATGGTAGGCTGTAGGCACTACCAACTGCTGTATTACCTCACCCTCTAGCCTTCCATCAGGGTTCCACACTCTGTACAGTAACCCTTTTTTCCAGTAAACAGACTCCCCTTTTCCTTAAGAATCAGGTCCCTCTCTAGCTACCTCCCACAAAACTCTCAGTGTAGGGTCTGAGAGCTGAGCCTGTCTCATGTCTATCTTTGTAACTCTTCCCAGCTCCCCTTCCACAGAAAGTCTGGTATCCTCTGACAGCAATGCCTCACTGTTTGCCTGGGTACTACCACTCTCCTCTGCTCTTGCAGTCACTCTGTCCAAGGAACTTCAGTACCTACCAGCAGTTGTGGCTTATCATCATACTGACTGCTACAGGGTAGATGCCTCCCTGAAATAGCCACCTCACCATCCCTAGATTCAGGTGTAAGGTCTGTTTGGGTCTCTCCAAGGCTACCAGAACCAATGCCTGCCTCCAAGTCTGACTGTGTATAACTGCATGCACACAGGGTACTGCATTATCAAAATCCTTCCCTATCAGGACATCTGCAGGGATATCCTCAAACACACCCATTTGCTTGCTCGTTTTCCACCATTCCAGTCAAGGTGAGCCGTGGCCAAAGGCATTTGGACTGGGTTCCCTCCTGAGGATGACTGGAGTGGACTGCCCAAGCAAGTACTGCTCTCTTTAACCACTGCAGGCTTCAGAATGGTTATGTCAGAGGCTGTGCCTCTCTTGGTAGTGGCCTGTTTTCCATCCACTATGATCGGCTATAAACTTTGATGATAGTTTGGTATCCCTGTTGTCTCCAAACAGCTTATCACTGGTATATTGTTTTTCCCCTTGCTGGCTCCCCCATCTTTTGTTCCCCACCTTGCCTTTGTGGACATCTATATAATGCATGGCCCCACTGGTTACACTTAAAACGTTTAACCCTTAATCCTGAATGTGTACCTGAACTAGTGGCTTTCCCTGTTACTGGTGGACTCTGTTGGGGTGCTTTAGGCTGCCCACCATGGGTTCCCTTATATCCATGTGCAGCACTGGGTATCCCTTTCTTGTGCAGTGATACCCTGCTTGCTAAGTAGAGATCCGCTTTTTTCCCCAGCTCATCTGCAGAGTTACACTCTCGGTCTGCCAAACAGATTCTCATGTCCTCTGGCAAAGTGCTACGGGCTTGTTCCTTTGGCAAAAGGTCTCCCAGCCCTTTAAAAGTGGTGAACTGACACCCACTCACCCACCTATGAAAATAAATGCTTAACTCAGCAATATAATCACACACACTTTCATCTGCCTTGCGTCTATGCACACAAAACATTTTTCTGTAAGCTTCAGGTGTTAACATAAAACATTCAAGTAAACTACATTTGACTTTATCATAATTGAAACAATCAATATCAGACAGTTAAGAAACAGCAGTTACAGCTTTACCATGGAGTAAGAGGTGCAGGAACTGTACCAAGAGCCCTTGGTTAGCATTATAATGTTTACGTACTCTTTCAAATATATGAGTAAAACTATCAAAATTATCACACTCTGTAAGTTGCAGAAGAAATTGACTGGCCTTTATTGCTTCTGGGGATAGGTTATTCCCTTCCCCATTACTTCCATGACACCAGGGGAAGAGTCAATATCTCCTTCTCATGTTGACGCTGCTTCTCCTTTTCTTCAGCCTCCAAACACCACAATCTCTCTGCTGATTCTAATTCCATCTGTTTCTCCTTTTCTTCAGCCTACAAATGCTGCAGTCTCTGTGCTGATTCTAATTCCAAACATTTGGCCTCCAGTTCAAGTCTCTTTAATTCCAGATTGATTTTTAAGTCCTCTGAGGAAAATGTGAATTGTCATGCTTCTGAGGGCTGTACACCCCATCACCAAACTGGCTATCCTCCTGGTTGCTGGTCTGTGCTGCTACTAAGGCTGAAATCATTTCCTCTTTAGTCAGGTTGGTGTGCAGCAGTCCTTTGGCTTCGCACACATTGGCCAACTGGTTCTTTGCCAGCTTGCTATAATACTCTGCTGACATATTTGCCTGATTTCCTGACTAAACTAAACTAACTAATAAATAAATAAATACCACTGCTGTGAAATGAAACTCTGAATGTTTACCTTGTGGCAGTTTAGAATACAGACCTTCAGTGACAACTGCCTACATGCTACAGAAGTTCAATTAATATCCCACCACTGCCACCAATATGTGACGTCCCCACTCTGGGCCAGTAATAAAGGAGTCTGAATCCTCACCACTGACACTGGAGAGGGATGTTCACTTGGAACAAAAATGGATTCACCCAGTATTTCCAGATGCAGCTGCCTGCATCAAACATAATTTCCCTTAAGAGCACACAGGGAAGACACTCAGCTTGGGTCTGGGTTTCTCTGTCTGCCTCTCACCAGGTCCGCAGTAAGGCTTCCCACTGGCACAGCTCCAGATTTAAGTCCTCAGCCAAATGTACAACCCAAGTCCTCCACCAGTCTCTCTGTGAAACCTGTGCTTCGTGCTCCTGCTCCAAGTAGTGGACACACACACTCTTTGAAATTTGATTTTGGCAAACACACACACACACACACACACACACACACACACACACGCGGGCGCCTGGGAAAGACTGGCACAGGTTTACTAGCCATTCCATCTTCTAACCAGACTATAAGGTAATTACATCCAGCAGACACTCCCAAGCAAGCTACTCTAAGGTCTTACAAGGGTACTCGATTATAAGGAGCAAAATTAATATTGCTATGAATGGTAGTTTGACCAATGCACTAAGGCTTTCAAGAGAGGCCATAGAGTCTCCAAACAGATATGAGTACTCTCAAAGGTTAAAATATTCTCTAAAGGACCAACCACAATGGAAAGTTTAAATATATTTAATAATAAATAATTAAGGAACTTGAAAATACTGTATATCTAGTTACAATAAACACCAGAGATTCAGTCACAGAAGATATTAAAAATGACACAGGTGGACAGGTTCATACAGTTACAGAAAAACAATACTTAACTAATCTCACTATATTTTCCTGACTAATTTCAAGAGTTGCTATTTCTTAGAGCAAGGCAAGATGAAGTATGTGAGTGATTTTTTGATGTCACGTTCCAAAAACAGACTGCAATGAGACTTCAGTCTGAACTACTATTAAAGCATTATTTTTGTCCTAGATTACAAAATGACATCACATACATCTGGGTATGTCATTTCTGGTGCCCATGTACCCCCCCCCCTTGTTGGAAACTGCCTGGATTTAGCACCTAGATTACATCTTTATGGCCTAGGCCCAGTAATTTAATCTTTTACTATTTTTCAAAGTTTGAGATTAACCTCTTCTCTTCCAATATCCTCTGTTAAGACATATACATTTAGTAGTTAAAATAATGCATATACATTTCTTTTTCTGTCCAGCAGAGCACACTGTTGATAATTTTTTAACACAAGCAACTTTACAAATACATTTTCAATACAAGCATCTGTATAAATCAGTTTTATATTCGAATAACATATAATTCTTACTAAATACCAGCTAGCGCTGCTGGCATATGTTATGCAGCCACTGCCATACTTCCCCTGGCATAGCTGGCAATACCTTGCATCATCAGATAGGGTATGGAATGTATATAAATTTAATGGATTGGCAAAAAAATTATTTTTTTAAAGATTTTTGACTGAATGGTTAAATGAAGATTTTATTTATAAAAAGTTATATAGTGGAGCAGTTACATGCCTATGAAAGAAGCAATATAGAAGACAAAAAACTGGAGACTGATAGTATTGAATATAAATCATTATAAGATCTTTATGAAAATAATAGAACAGAGATTTAAAATAAAATGGAAAATATGGAAGATAGTATAGATAGTATAAAGGGGAAGGGCTGTCAAAAATTATTAATGATAGGGGAATTGTAGATGATAGTATGAATAGAATATAAAAAGTGAAAATCGTGATAGGAGACCTTAATAAGGCATTTGATACAATTGGGCATGAAATCTTATGGGTAATAAAAAAGAACATAATATTATAAGTGAGAAGATTAGAAACTTATGATTGTCAGCATATAGTAATTATAAAGTAAAAATAGTTGTAAATGTCTGGCTCTGCTAAGATGTGCATTTGAAGAGTGATATAAGACAGGGGTGTCCAATGAGTTATAAACTCTTTGCATTAGTTATGAATGTGATAGTATGTGAAATAAATTACAACATACGAAATTAAGCCGGTGAGGTATATAACAGCTGAAGGGTTATTAATTCTAGCCCTGTCAACGTACGCAGATGACATTATAATAATTGCACAATAATTGCAGAAATCCGCATTTGGATAAAAGAGGTAACAGTTTGCACAAATGAGTGTCTAGAGATGATAGGGAAGGCTTTAAATAAAGAGAAAAGTAAAGGTTTAGGTGATGTAGTAAAGAAAGGGAACATATATTTTACAGTAAATAAAATTTCTGTGTTAGGTATAAAATTTGGGAATAAAGATGTAAGTAGAATTCAGTGGGAAAAAAGCAATATAAGAAATAAAGCCTGTCTTTTCTGGAGAACATATAAATTATCATTTGTTAAAAAAAAAGGCTTATTTGAAAAATTCAGTACTGATGGAAAAATAGCATACTTAGCAAGTGTATTTATGTTGTCAACAGTATTTGAAAAATAATTATTGCAGATATTTTTTTTTTATTTATATGGGGTTCTAGATTAAACCTTCTAAAAAGATGATGGTTATGGAAAAAGAATCGGGGGTCTAATAGGGCTGAAAATTTAGTATGAGTGTAACGAAAATTATTAATATGTATAAATATATTTGTATATCTATATATTTGTACATTTGTGAATACTTGTAAATATGTAAATATGCTGTAAATAATAGTTATTTTTGTATATAAAGGACCCCTACACTTTTTAGGAGGTGCCATGGGAAGTTTTGCATCCTCCTGAGCTATCACTAACTCAGGCAGATTCAGTTTAACATCTCATCCAAAGAATGGCAGAATTACAAGTGCAGCAACCACTTTATACTTCACTGTCAGTACTGGAAATTAATCCATGCATCAGAGTGGGAGTAGGACATTGCAGTTCCCCCTGAGACCCATTTGGCCTGCCTTTACATAATTAACAAATTAATATGTGAACTATTGCCTCTGTTCAGTATGAGTTGCTGAGTACAGATAGCACCCCCCCAATCTGAAATGAACATGAGATGAAAGGAAAAAGCTTAATGTATGGATCATAGGATCATAGTTACTAGGCTAATGGCCCTAGGGTCCTTACAAGCCTAGCCAAGTTCTACCCTAATTTACATGATCGGTACCTATTGCCCCTGTCCAAGAGTAACATAGATGGAACCCCCAGGGTGAATTTAAGGTTACCCATCCAATTGTCCAGATTGCATCTGAAGAGAGCCAGCTTTGTTTAAGATGAATTGGGAGTTTGTTCCAAAGGTGTGGTAACCTCTGGGAGACACATCTGTTCCTCCAGCAGGTTCTATTAATGTCACATACCAGGTTAAGGTCTTTAGAGTGAGTAACCCATGTACTCTTTGACTTGCAGATATGCAGCATTTCCAATAAAGCAGGGTCAGAGATTGCCTTATATTTCTGAGTAGTCTGTATGAAACAGAATAAAGTGACAGTAATTTCAGATGATCCACATAGGACAGATGCTGAATACCTTGAATTTACCTTGTAAGGAACCTTTCTGGTCTCTCCGGTTGCTGCAAGTCCGTGGAAAGGTACATACCAAGGGGGTGTCATACTCAATTATTGGCCTGATGAGGAGAGATGAGCAATATAGAATGCCCTTCTTACCACTGTGGAGACACAGTGGTCAAAGGCAAGGCTGCTGTCAACCAGTGTGCCCAGGTTTGTCACCACTGACTGTGTACTTAGGGTGTTGCTATTGATGTGATTGTTAGCAGGAACATCACTCTTACTGAAAGAGATGATAATACATTTTTTTGCATTACGTTTAAGGCCATGACTGTGAAACTAACCATCTGTTTGTGTAATACCCTCTTGTAGGATGTTGACATCATTTGGAGATTCTGTGACCGCTCCCAGTTTGCAGTCATCAGCAAACTTTGTCAGCCACAGACCTTTCGTTTTTTGCTTGTAGTTCGGTGAAATATATTCCAAATAGTAGAGGTCCCAGGACTGATCCCTGTGGAACACCACTGGTTACAGGTCTGCTGTTGGAAGTGGATTCCCTATTTTGACTATATGTGTTCTATCAGTGAGCCAGTTGGTCACCCATCTAACGATATAAGGATTGATACCTGACTGGGTAAGTTTGTCAGTAATGCCTGAATGGGTGATAGTGTCAAAAACCTTGGTAGCTTGTATGCACAGATTTCCCCATGTCCAGGGCCTTGGTGACTGTCTCAAAGAAGTCTACGAGGTTTAACAGGCATGATCTCCATTTGACAAATCTAAACTGAGTAGGGTCAAGTGTTTGGAGCTTACCTATATCTTTGTTGATAAGGTCCATGATGATTCTCTCCATGGCCTTGCAGATAAGGCTAGTCAGGCTAATAGGTCTGCAGTTCCCGGGGTCAGTGGAAGCACCACCTTTGTGCAAGGGAATAACTGTGGTTATTTTCCATTCAGCTGGGACAAAGCCAGTGCTTAGACTATGACTGAAAAGAGTACACAATGGTGTTGCTAATTCTTGTTGGAGCCCATGTAGGACACAGCCTGGGATGTTATCAGGTCCCATAGATGCTGTGTTTTTGGCTGTAGAGAGGGCATTTGCGACCTGCTCTTTAGAAATACAAGGTAGGTGACAGGTGGTAGGGATGTCATGGAGTATGTGTAGTGGGGACATGGGAGTGAAGTTTTCACAAAACCTGTCAACCAACAGGTTAGCTCTGTCCAGATGCCTAGTATATGTGATATCATTAACTACCAGTTTGGCACAAATCTGATCCTTTCTTTTTCGGTTACGGACGTAACTAAAGAATGCTTTATGGTTGTCCTTAGCTGAGGAAGCTAATTTGAATTTGTAGTTTGCTTTGGAGGACTTCAGAAGAAGTCTTATTTGCTTGTTTAAGCTGAGGAGGTAGTGTTTCCAGTTTAGGAGGTCTCGCTCCCTCTTACTCTTAGACAGCAATTTCTTCCTCTTATTGTAACGCTTGTTAATGGCAGTTGTCCACCAGACAGGTTTGCTATTCCTTGTGGAGCTTGTTTTGGTCCTGTCAGGTACGGCTGAGTCAATGCAGTTATACAGATGTTTGTATGAAGCACTGGTGTTGAACTTGGCATAGTTGCTAGTTCCATCTGAGTGGGGAAGTGCAGTGAAGCTATTTATACCATCCCGTAAAAGGCTATAATCTGCTTTGGAAATGTTTTTTAGTTTAGTTGCTGCTAGGTGTGTCAGGTGTGATTGTTATTTCGAATGAGACTGATTTGTGGAGAAATCTCACTGGGGAAGACCTCACAGTAGGGGTGCTACAGTGGTCCACCATATTGGTAAGCACCAGATCCAAGATGTTGACATCCCTTGTTAGGAGGGTGTCAACCATCTGGTCCAGGCCATTGGAGTTAATGAAGTCGAGGAACCATTGGGCAAGTGAATTTGAGCACGAGTAATTTACCCAGTCAATGGATGGGTAGTTAAAGTCACCCAAAACCATGTTGTTCAGGTGTATCTTGATAGACTCAAGTGTAAACGTATAGGCAGAGTGGGTGTCTTGATTCATTGACATGGCCCCTGTAGCTGGCAATGACTTGAATAGGTGTCCTACCATCAGTTAATTGTACCTGAAGTATCTCCAGGAAATCATACTGTTTAACCTATCTGGAGGTGTATTTATCTTTAATGAATATTGATACACCACGGCCTTTAGTTTTCACACCTTCGATTTGTGGTCAGAATGTGTGGAAGGAGGTGTAACCCGGTATGGCTGGGGTTTTCCCCACAGCCTTAAACCAGGTCTCCATGACTACACAAATGTCTGCATCTTCCAAGGTGATGGGGATGGATTGAGGGAGAGATACTAAAATTACTTTAATTGGGACAGAGTGCTTGGCCTGGATTGCATGTACCTGAGCTACTGATCCAACAAACATAGTTCTTTAGTTGGCAGTTATTCTTTTCACTGCATTACTGTAAGCTAGGTAAGTCAGAGAGGGATACAGCATGATCATAGTGACTATACTGCATATGGGTGGAAAGGAGCAAGGATAGATATGAGGAACCACTTCTCAAACAGTCTAACTTCATTAGTCAACACGGTGATACAGAGAGCACTGAAGAGCCTTACTCAAGACAGATGGGCTGCATGGTGACAGGCAGCATAGATTCATGGTGAATAGATTGTACCTGACTAACATGCTCTAGTATTAAGCTTAGGCAGTAGGGGGCCAGGCAGATACTTCATGAATGTCATGTGCTGTGACTACAACAAAGCTTTCAATGTTATGCCACCTTGAAGGCTACGGAGGAAACTATAAGACATGCACAATGTGGAAAATGCCATATAGGGGGATTAATAAGTGGTTGGAAAGAATACAGAGAACAACCAGGAGGAGAGAACATTCAAAACTTAGGCCACTGACCAGTGGGGTATTTTCAGTCAGATTGCTTTAGCAATGTTTATTTCTGATTTAGCAGGCACAGTTTATAGCATAGTGGGTGTGTTTGCAGTGTTTGCCAAGTTAGAATCGTAAAAGAGAAGAGGAGGCAATCAGGAGACTACCTGGGCAGGGTTTTAACACTACTGAAATTATGGAAGCTCAGATCCAACATTTAGAATTGAAAAGTGCTTTACACTAAATAGAAAAACCCAGAGAGAGACTACTTGATTAAAGGATTCTGATTGGATGGGGAAGGAGATCATCTAAGGACAAATACTGTACCATGAGAGACATTAATTATATGGTTAATTGCAGAATGGCAGTAACATGAGCTAAGCAGATGTGGACATGCTTTTTTGCATGCAGTGGAGTCATAAGACGAGGTGATGCTGCCTGAGACTGCACTTTAATCACTGTATGTACTTCCAGATGCTGTAGCTTAGGAGTGGCATTTGGCTTTAGGGAGGAGAACAGCAGCAGGCAGGCAGTTTGGTCAAGAGTACTGTGTAAGGGGGTGTAAGGAGAGCTTTGACTCCCTAGTGCTACCAAGCCTTGAGGACAGAAGGAATAGTGACACATAGTGCTCACATATACGGTGGTGTAGCAGTTTAGCCAAGAGGGCTAAGGCTAGCCCTTGCTAATGAGCTTTATCCTATAACCCTTGGACTGAGTCTCTCAACTTCCACTTGGTAACTAACTGAGTAAGTCATTTAACAAGACACTGTTCTCAACTTGCACACTGGAAAGAGGCTGTTGTGCCTTCTGAACTTACCTAACAGATAAAACATAATTTAACTGATATGGAAAGTAGATGAAAGATGCCGAAAAGAAGGAAAGAGGTGACTGTGGGCCAAGGAGCGGGTGTTCCACAAACAACTTGGTAGGTACTGCTGTACTGATAGTGAAGGACTTGTCTACAGTACTTTTCTGCACAAGATCATCTCCTGCAGGACTTTGAACAGATAAGTGTCATGCATAAGGGAAAAGAACAAACGGTTCAGCAGTATAGTGGCACTTTGTGATACGCATGGAGGTATTTATGGAGAACCTACTAAATGAACATCTCTTCAGACCAGAACACTATTATTCATTTACAATTTCTATTTCTGTAGTTTTTGCAAAATTTGTTGTAAAACTATATTTATGTGATATAGTTAAATTTTTTGTCTAAACTAAACATTTACAGTAGTCAGATATATCAGTGGCCATATTTTTCATATTATTTACTAGATGTATCTTTTATAGTCCAAGAATGTCAAACCGTTACAATAAATTCTCAGAAAAGCATCAAAAACCATTGCATATGTGGTGTTTCATTCATACAGGTCTGCAAAGTTTCCTTTCTTTTTTGACTGTATGAAGTACAGAAATCATAGGAATAAAATTGCAGTAGCTTTTCTGACACAATTTTCATCTTGCTTAATGCTGGTAAGGGGAGGGGATCAGATGATTGCTGCTGAAAGTTTGCACCTATTCTTTTATCCTGCACCCCCAGTAGCATTTATTTAGGCATGAAATAGTTTACTGCAGGGGATTGTTACATCAGTGTTAATGCTTTCAGTAAAATCAGTTTATTGCTAAATAAGACTTTTTTAGGTCACAGAGCACTTTAGAAAAGACAAACGTACATTCTAAGAAGTAATTGTGTGCATTTTCCTTTATTTTTCAAGGATGGCGGATGTGGCTGCCCTGGAGATGTCGCCAAAGCTTTTGGTAAGGCAAGTAGCTGCTCTGTTTAGTGAAACATATGATGTAAATGTTCCTTGTGTCTTTGCTTTTAAAGGCTCATAATTAACATTCTCCTTCTATTGGTGTTGAAAGTCTGTTTTTGTAAAGATAGTACAAAAACAGACCACATTGCAAAATCTTAATGTGATTTCTGATCCAGAAGCTTTGAAAATGAATTAAAAGAGTACATCTTTTATACCTAGACGTGAAGAAAATCTTGCTCATCTGGTGTGTGTGTGTGTGTGTGTGTGTGTGTGTGTGTGTGTGTGTGTGTGTGTGTGTGTGTGTGTGTGTGTGTGTGTGTGTCAGTGCGCAGACGCCTGTATCTGTGTATAAATGCTTAAAGATTGTCTGATACTGACAGGAATGGTGCTAATATACCATTTGGGGGGAAACAGCTAACACTGCCTGTCATAATAGGATAAAAAACTTTGGATCTCATTAGTATAAAGTTAAACAAAGTACTAATCCTTCATTTTCACAATTCAAGCTAAACATTCAGTTCTATAAAAATACAGAGTCCCAATGTTAAAAATTAACTGATGTGAATGACAGAGACTAGCACGTAATCAAGAGCTGAGGCAGCTACCACACAAGTAGATGGTATATGTTATATCTGTTCCCCATGGGCTAAACATATGCAGGCTAGGGAATTGTTTGTAGTGATTTTGTCAAAGCTTAGACTTCAAGCAGTAGTAAAGTATCAATAATTCCGTAAATATATTAAAGATTGTAAAGCAGAGATACACTGAACCAGAGGTGTTTTTCCTAAGACAAGCATGGGAGCAAACACTGTAATTGATGAAAAGCTTAAAGCAAGTAGTGAGCAACCCTTCTAACATAAGGGTCACTGGTTTCTTTTATTGTATTTTACATTTGATTACCAGGGTAGTACATTGAGCACAACTGACCATTTGCAGGTACCGCCTGGTTGAAATAATTCACAGAAAAGGAAAAAAACACAAGAGAACAGAGAGACAGCAAGCTGTACATATCAAAAACAGAACAAAAAGCAACAATATGTAACAAACACTGCACAGTAGCAATTAATAGATACAGTAACAATTATGAGCGAAATGCAAATTTTACAATTCACATGAATTCAGGTTTACATCGTGGTGGAAATGCTGTGGGGTAATGTGAGTCATGGAAGGGGGTGGGGTAGTTAGGAATTGTTAGTAGCTGAAGAGAGTAATGTTAGAGGGTGAGAGGCCCTTATTTGATGTAGTCTGCCGTGTGGCAGGTACAGTTTGATTTGGTGTGGAGGAATTTTTTAAGTTCAGCTCTGAATGTGTTGAAGAGGGATTTTAGTTCCCTTAGGTGGTTAGGGAGGGATTCCCATATTTTAAGAGCAAATGTGGTTGGTGCTGTGTGGCCTGGTTTGTAGGGGTTAAAGGGGGGTGTCTAGGAGAAGCGTCTCTTGGTTGCAGTGTGTGTCTAGTGTAAAGCTTGGCAGCTAGTGGTGTGAATGAGTTAGTTTGGAGAAATCTGAAGATGAGAGAGCCTAGTAGCAGGTCTGCTCTATGCCACACTGAGGGTGAGACAGCAGTGCTCATGAGAAGGTCAGTTAGTGAAGAAATGACAGATTGTACTTTAGTATCAACTTTTTTATATACTGTTGAGCGATACACAGTAAATACTCCACTTCACAGCTTGACGGCAAGGACAAACCTGATTATGGGCAACAAGTAGGAGAAGAAATCTGGGAGATTTGTGTGGATTTGCAGTGTTCACCTCTGTATTGATTTGGTGGTGCTGTGGTAGCGTTGTCGCCTCACAGTAAGACGTTGTCCTGTTTGATTCTCAGCTAAAGTGTCTTCTGTGTGGAGACATGCGTGAATGGGCGTACCTTCGTTGAAGGTTGTGCGTCAGGGTTGGCAACTTGGCACGTAAAAAATCTACTGCCAATCATTAGCTGACCGGAGTTCCACTGTGGCGACCCCTAACCGGGAAAAGCCGAAAGACACAACAACAACAACCTCTGTATTGATTTTGTTTCTAGTGCTCTAAATGCCTGACAGAAGAGGATGACCTTTGCTTGTGTTGGAATAGTCATAATGCACTCAGCCACTGCTAAATACGTGTCTTTTTAAATATCTTATCACATCTGCTTATTATTTTTACAATTTTAGAACTTCTTAATGGTTGTTCATCCTGTTTGTTCTGATTCCTGCAATCTGACAAGTGATACTGAATGGTTGTTAATAGCAGTTGTCCTGTATTCTGTAGCTTACATGTAGTGGTTATGCAAGCATCCATATTGTACAGTAGTTTTGCTTACTGATATGCCTGTGTTCCTGCTGTCATGTTGGTGCATCTTGTGTGAATAAAACAATGTTTATGTTAACCTCTGCAGTAGAAATGAGCATGTTATTGTGACTTAAATGTGCAGCAATCAAAACAATGTCAGATATCCTAAAAAATGCATTCTTACTGTACATTATTAACAGTGGTTGCCATAACAGGAAGATTAAAATGGCCATGTAGTCCATAATTTCTAAAGATGTTTTTTCATATGTGACAAGTAACTAATGTATTTTTCACTGCATGTCACTGTTTAGGATCGGTGTTCTATCCTAGATTAAGAGTCACAGTGGAAATATAGTTAACTTTTACTTAGTTAAATTGTTTTGCCTTTTTGAGTATCACTGATCCTCAGCACAAGAAGATGAATTATAAATGAAGTAGAAGCTCATGAGGGGTATGTGTTACAAATGACCGTTGTTACATGTGGTTAAAAAAAACAACCAGAGGCCACAGATGACAGCCACCATGAACTTGTTGAATGCACATCCACTAAAGATGTAACATCCAAATACAATCTGTAGAGGTTTGTAGGCCATCAAGTCTCAAACTAAAAAACTCAAATTGTGTGAAATGTTGATGTGCTTAACAGTCATCTAATGCATATGCATGAGAGTTTGTCATTTTAATAAACATCTTAAAATATGGATATATGGATAAGCAGAGTTAAACAGATGGGAGAGCTTTTTGTTTCTTGGCATTTTCTGAAACCCAAGTTGAGCTATTAACCAGAAAAAAATCTTTCCTAAGGTTAGGTGAGTTTTAAAGTACAAAAGGCACATTTAGTCCTAAACTGCTGTTGTAATTCTGTGCCGTTTGCATTCTCCATTTATGGTGTTGCTAATCAGCATATGTAAATATCAGCTCCTTACAATGTACCAGAATCTCATGCAAGAACTTGTATTTGAATTGCACTGTCAACAGATCAAAGATGACTGATTGGCCATCAGAAGAATTGGCAAAGGGGGGGGTGGGGGGGCTACCCGAGAATAAGGAAAATAATGAGAGGGGTGCTAAGTGGACGGCTCATGGCAGACATGGGGAAGTTTTTGTTTGTTTACAGAAGGAGAAGTATATGGTTAGATTAACCTTCATGATGCAGTGCCATTACAAAAGTAGCAGAATTCAAGAATATATGGAACAAACACAAGACACTTCTTATTAGGGAGAGGAATGTATGAATGAATCAGTCAGCGTCACATCTCCCCTAAAACAGGCCACAGGCTAGTAGGACCAGCCTGGTCAACAGAAAAAAATAAGTACATAATTAAATAAATTACCCAACAAGTAAGAATACAGAATCAGATCTAGGAAGCAATCTACTAGCAGTAGGGGTCATTACTAAATTATCATGATGGGAGGAGGATTGTTTTACTGTTCTTACAGGGTGAAAATGCATAGCTGTGACAAGAGGACCAGAACCTCCAAGGAGGAGGAAGTATCTCTGTTTATTAGAAAGAACATATCTGTAAAAGACATTCAGGTATTTCAACAACACCAGTAACATGAATGATTGTGTAGTGGTTATATACAAGTACACCTCAAAGCAAATTGTTGAAAACTTCTGAGTGATTCAATTATTGATATGGTGACAAAAGGAAAAAAGTATCTTAGATATATGTATTTGCAAATTGTATGTATGGACCACACTTGTAATACATTCAGGTTTAAATGAATACAGCCACTCAGTAATCAAAGGTGCTATCAGTTTTCCCTGCTCCATGGCACGAAGGGATGAATCTCGGAGTAGGTGTCAGATGGCCTGTGATGTATTAACATCTCGAGCACTGGAGGAACTTGAAAGGGGATATGGGAGTCAGAGGCCTGTGTCGACTTGCTCATTCTAGGGGAAAGGAGACAGCCTGGCTCCCTGAAATGCCAGCACCTAGTGCCAGAGAAGTTTGTTGCATGCAGTCATGTGGTCTAGGCACATCTACTTAGATCTACCAAGCTATGTGAGTGGCAGCCTTTGTGACACACTGGCAGGAATGATGCCTAGACTGGAAGGTGTGACAGGCCCTGATGTTAGCCACTGAGAGAGAAATCAGAAAATAGAAGATATACCTTATGGCTGCATGAATGACAGCTGAGCTGTGAATATCTGTTATGTTGGTGATGTGGAATAAATTGGCAGTAGCTGCAGTGGCTAGATGTTCAGCAAGGACTGATGCTGGAGGGATAAAGAGATACAAGAAAAGTTGCTGTCACTTTAGGGTATACCATCTTAACAAGTAACATCAGTAATGATAGGAACAATGCATCTAGAGCTTCTGAAAATAGATTTTAAAACAAAACATCATCTTATATCACACAACACCTTGGAAGACTACAAGACAAATCTTAATTTGAAATGTGGGTGATTATAAAAGGAAAAAATCCAATCTACTCTTTCAAAAATTTATCTGAGTCATTAGGTCACATGCTTCAAGATCAGTTTACCAATTACTGATGTCAGTTTAGTTTTATAAACTGCTATGCAGAAAAATAGCATCTATAAACACTGGGAGCTTACTAACCTATTATATCTAAAAAGGTCTTACAGCCTACTTTTGGAGAAAATTGTGGTGACAATAAGAGAAGAGCAGACTAAATCAGAATTGACCCTAGCAAAAGAAGTTAAAAATAAAAAAAGGGCAGTCTATAATTATGTTAGAAATACAAGAAGTCAAATAAGTGGGCTTGTATTTCTTAATGAGAAGGAGACATGATGTTGTAACATTAAGGAGATCATGAGTATGTTTGCAACTTACAAATAAGACCAGCGGTGAAGCGAAGCATGACTCCAAGCACCATTCAATATATGATAAAATGTTTAATTTCAGGTTAGCGCTTTCACCACGAGATGTGGCTTCTTCAGACCATTAACATAAACTAATGCAAACAAAACAGTTCCATTAAGTACTTACAAAAAACGCTCTATCATTTCAAAAGCTTCATTCATTCACCCTTAACTGACCATGGGTATACATGCAAAATGGATGACGTCAGCTTTGTGAGCTATATAATTTAAAATCACAGTATTCCTATCTAAACAAATAAACATAACAATTTTTATGTCCATTGGATATTATCTTAACAGTCAATCACTACCTAAAATTATAAAAACACATCAAACACAATTTAAACTATATAACTATCTAGAATGAGGCAAAAAGTTCTATTTATCCACTTACACAAGAGCTTCATTAACTAATAGTAGCAGAAGTATCTCCTTGATGACTAAAGACAAACTAGCAAGCCATAATAACTACTACATATTTTTGCTAAAGTGGAACTATTAATATTTTATATTTCATAAAAACAAATACTCAGATCTCCATATAAATACTAACTTCATGATTATAAAGATAATAATACCTAACTCTAAGATAATATACTGCACATGAGTAAAACGCTATTATGACTGCCCTATTACCTAAAATAGAGCGATTATCACAGTATATCTGCTAAAGACAGAAATTAGGATCCGTTTTACAACTTGATACCTGTCCACGATAGCTAGTGACAGGCTAATATTTTGTGCAAGTAAATAGAACATAGCAACAATTGTATAATTAGACTAAACTAAAACACTATATGTGATTTAGTCACTACAGACAAGTACTAAATTCCTGATTCAAATATATATAATCTAAAATAATAATCACAATGTATTTACTAAAGATATTAAGGTCCATATTACAAATTAATACCTAACCCCTATGCCTGATAAGCTAATATATTGTACAGATAAAGAAACAGCAATTTTATGATTGAGCTGAAATAAAAATGAGAAAAATAATAATAAAAAATATGAATACAGTGTAATCGCTACAAGAAGTACTAAACTCATTATTCTAATATGCATTATGTAACAATACTATAATGAAACAATAAACATGATAACAGTACTAAAGATAGAGGACTAATACTAAATTCCTATACATCTAGTATAATTCACATTTTCATTAAAAGTGACCAATATGACCCTAAAATAGCAGCATAAATAATCTCCCATATTGAAAGCAATGAATAAATTCATAACAACTAAATACATTCATATATAGAGTATTACTTACATACCAAAACATGAATACAACTTAGTATAAAGCTAAGAAAATACTAAGCAGTCCCCGTCCTTCCAAGGCGCATTTTATAGAGAGCTTACCATTTAATCCTAATCTTGTTTGTACTGTTGTTTGCTGGTTACAACTGTGTTGGTTTGTCTGCTGGTTGTTCCTTTACTTTATCTTTGCAACTTAGTTCAGCAACAGATTCAAGACAGAGTATACAGCTGCCATTAACTTAGAAACTAGGCCAGCACTTAGGCAATGCTTATTCAGACTAAGCAAAACACCTACTATAGTACATGGCCTAAGCCTTAGAAAAGCTAAAAACCACATTAATTTCAGAGAGCTAAGCAAGTAATAATGCCTGACAAAGTGAATATTCCTAGCGCATATTAATAGGGCAAGCAATCGGCCCTCCTATCCTGATCACTCTTTAGTGCATAACGGCTTTTAAAAGCCAGTATTGCATTTGTGGTTAAACCTGAGCATTGGAGTGCTTTGTATGTTTTTAAACTGTAGCAACTGCTTGCTGCTTTAGTAGCAAGCAATTTGCTACAGTTCAAATGAAAAAAAAAAGATTTGTCTCTCTCCTTTTATTTTTCAGCTAAAGTCTGAGGAAGGAGGGTCAGGGAAGGGTGCAGAAATTGGACCTGATTGTCTCCCACATTTCAGCAGCCCCAGGTACCTGATTTCAGACTTTTTTTTTAATTGCCCCATCAGCTGAGGAAGGTTGAGGCTGGGGCGAAGAAACAGGACTTGGTTGGTTCGTTGGCTCCTGCAAATTAGGAGCACCAGCACCATATCACAGAGCATTTTTTTACAGCTCTTCCACTGAAGAGCTGGAGCAGGAGGGATGTCAGTACAGGGTTCATCCCCAGGCACTAAAAAAAGCCATTGACTTTTCTGTTTGGAGGGCATCACCATCCTTAGAAGGCCCATTATCAGAGCAGTAGCTGGCTTATCAAGCTCCTGGTGCCAGTACCCAAAATAGTGCCTTTCACCTCAGCAGTACTAATCGACTTCTAACAGCAGCTAAATCAATGCTTCCCCTTCCAGTCCTTCAAGCAAAGCACAGTAAACTGTAGCAAGCCAGTTTCAGCTTGCTAAACGAAGCACTGAAGTACTCTTCTGTATCAGAGAATGCAAGAAATCTCAATCACTCCTCCTGACATTTTGTACCTGGGGTTGCTGCCCCCTTCACCCCATCCTTGTAATCCCCGCCCTGGCAGGCAATATTGCACTTGGATAACATGCTGTTATTTTTTTTTAAATAGTTTTTGTGTCTAATGTTTCAAACTTAGTGTAACATATGTAATTGTTTTATATCCGGAATATATGTAAATATTTAATATCTACACACACACACACACACACACACACACACACACACACACACACACACACACACACTTATAAATGTGCCCAGCAATAGGAGACATTTTCTTCACTGTGTACACCTCTGATGTTATAGTGTGATCAAATGAATGAAAAAATAAATAACAGTATTACACCTCCACTTAACACACATTCTCTGTCTCTCTCACACATAGAGTTGCAGAGGCACAGACACACAGAATGACACACTTGCAAGCGAGTGCAAACGCACACACACAGTCTCTCTCTCTCCCTGTCTCTCTTTCTCTTGCTCATGCACACACAAATATGACCAGCAATTATAGCCACTTTCGTGGCTGTGTATACCTCACACATCATATTGCAGGCAAATGGATGAAGAAATTCTTAAATAGCAATATTACAGTGTTGAAGATTACAAGCTGTCCATGACACACATTATGTCTCTCGGTTGCTACCTCGCTCTCTCTGTCTCTCTCTCTCTCTCTTACATATACACATAGACACACATACACAAACGCATGTTGTTATGCTGGAGTTATTTCAGTTGTTCCTTTTTTCCCCATTCCACTAAGCACAGCTTAGCCCTATGACTGTAACTGCTAATGCTATTACTTTAACTAATCCAGCTTTATTATTTTTATTTAGCATTATGTTTTGGTCATTGACCACAGCTGCAGCCACATTTAATGAGTATAAGTACAATGGCAATTATTTCTCTTTTTTTCCCATCCATGCTTTGTTACATTGCTGTGGATGGTGGATTTAATTTGTACTAGGCTTTACCTGTACTTTAAAACTATGTGGAAAAATGTTCATTCACCAATAGGATGTCATTCTACATTTTGTCCATTATCTGAAAGAACTTAAACATGAGCTTATCATTTCACTTGCCTTATTACTAAAAACATCACTCACTGAGGTAATAGTTCCAGATGACTGGAAGAAGATTATAATAAGACCATTGTACAAAAATAAGGGAGATACACTTGACATTAGAATGTATAGGCCAATCAGCCTTTGGTCAAATCCTAGTAAAATAATGGAGAAGCTTGTGCTGAACACACTACAAGAAAAATCAGTCAAAAATCTTGTTTAATATTCGGCAGTGTGCCTAAAATCCCTATTGATCCATGGCAACAGAAAATCAAGTATTTTGTAACAATGTTATACATGTTATTCATTATGAGCTACAGGTCAGCATTATCTTTATTGCTTTCTCAAATGCATTTAATACCATGCAGCACAAACTTTTATTCAAAACATACAGTTCAGATTTCCCTAGTAATCTTGTATGGTGGGCTCCTTTCTGGATGAAAGACAGTCAGTGGTGCACAGAACTGGAGAGCCACCATAGTAACTGGTAATCCGTTACTTTGTGCATTCCCCAGGGCTTTGTCCTGACAACACTCTTATTTAACATCTACTTGTTAGACACAAACTTAGATGAGTGTAAATGCAGACGATATCAAAAATTCACAAAATTATAAGCAAGTTCTCAGATGGTGTAACATTACAGAATGCACTTGTCAACCTGTCAGCAAAAAACAGCAGGCTAAACATGAATGTTAAAAAGTACAAACAGATGTCCTTCAATCAAAGGAAGGAATCAACCTCATGTGCTATAGAACTACAAACACTAAAACAGGGAAGAATGCAGAGATCAAGGTGCCCATTTGAACCAGTCTCTGTCAAACTGCACATAGACAACATGTGCAGGGACAGCTACAGAACCCAAGGATGCATGCTCAGACATATAAAATCAAGGGAATCTGTTGGCATTCTAAACCTTTTTTTGTTCATTTGACAGGATGTATAGCTAAATTTGGGAACTTTTTTTAAAGAAACAAGTGTGGAAGACAGAAATGGTTTTAAAATTTCTTTGCAAAAGTGTAAGGCAAGATTCTGAAAGTAGTTACACTACAATTGAAATCGACCCAAAAAATGGCATACCTTTCGGTTTCAAACTTTGTATTCTTCAGAAAATGCAGGCGAACACACATCCTGTTGTTTCATTAACTTTCTAAGTTTAAATCAGGAAGTCAGGGACATGGTATTGACAGACAGCAGACAGAAACAAATCTTTTATTCTGCCACTGTCATTTGTACTGGCAGATTTAACTTCCTAGAATGGGACTTCACCTAAACAAGTTTAGCAGGGGGTGATTAACTTTTGTTAAGGTCAGGTCTTGTGTCACTCTAGTCATTTGTCTTTTTCCAAATATCGGAGAGTAATCAGCATACTGCATGCACTCAGTGTTATTACTAGTGTTTCTGAGGTTTGGTGAGTCACCTTAAATACAACAAAGAGGTGTTTTGTCCTTTCTCTTTATTCTGAGATTGTGAAACCTCAGAAGTTAGTATATTTAGAAACTGGAATTGTGATGTTGAAGCCTCTACAACAGAGGCTGCATGGGAAAACAGGCCCCTGGCCACAAAACTTTTTTATATGTTTTTGTGACATTTCTAAGTGCAACTATTCAAAACTCAGGGTTGTGATTTGTAGGCATTTATGTTTAACTTATCTGGGTTTTGAAAAAGTAAGACTTAATGCTTCTTAAGTACCCAGAAGAAAGCTTTGGTTACTAGCATGTTTGTGTCAGTGGTGGGCCAAATCTTAGAAGTGAATGATAAAAGTCTCAGATTTTTTTGGCTTCTATTTTTCCATAACTGAAGTATGGTAAAGGCTTCTAGGAAACTCAGAAGATTGCAGTAGTATTTATAACCAACATGGGTCCATCTTCCACTCCTGCGTAAAGAAGATAATCTGTAAAGGGTGATAAAAGACATAAAGAATGTCATGTGGAACACAGAATCACATGCAAAATATTCTTGGATAATACAAGGTCATTCTTTAACTCAAACTGCTGATACCACAAGCTGTAACGCTGCTAATGCACTGATTGCCATTGCAAAATGCAGGATTTTTTTAAGATTGTTCCATATAGCTCTGTGCCATGGGTGTCCCGAGTATGAAAGAAGCGTATATTCTGATGGCAGGTAAAGACCAGAAGACCAATCTGCTCTACAAAAATTCAAACCCAAATATACAGACAACTCATAATATTGTATGGCTTTTATCTTTGTTAGGTTTATCTTGAAGGCAGCTATATCCGTACTTGTTTATGTATTTTTAAGCAGACCCTGTGTATGTGTAATGGTAAAGGAATGGCAGTTGTTAGGATGGTGCAACTTAGTACATCAGCTAAACCTAAAACACAGCCATTCTGCAGGAATTCACAATAACATTTAGTCATAGAAAAATATACAAATAAATACTGTTGTAAAGAGCTTTACCTGAAAAAAAAAACATGTACTGAATATAGCAGAAGAGTAAACTGGCTTCCAGCCGGACATATGGATGAATAACCAGAACCAGATGGAATGTACTTTATGGAACTAAATGTAGTGGTTATCACAAATATTGTAATATTTGGTAAGGCCATTCTGTGGTTCATCATGCTGAGCTGTAGTCCTAGGAGTATCATAAATTATTGCCAACAAAAATTGATTGCCTGGGTGAGTGAACAAGACATTGTGCTATTTTTTGGTGGTTGGGATTGACAAGGATGATCTTGAAAGTTGTAAGCTCCTCTGTGGGGAGGCCTTTTTATAACAAATTATCCATGATGTAAAGTTTTGAATCCAGTTGAAGTTCCACCTTTTATACCAATCAAAATGCAAGTGCCCTAAATCTGAATGGATACTACAATACCACCATTAATTCTCATGAATTAAATATTTTGTTAAATTGTATCCATGTACCACCAGAATCCGACTACTCCTTTTTGTACCATCTTATTTTTCCTATACCCATCCTGGGTGTTCTTCATCCAAACCACTATCCACCCATAAATCCTTCCCACTCCCTCTTCCCCCTTTCCTTTTTCTTTTCTCTTTTTTAGGTGGGGGGGGTTTAAATATTTATCTATGAATCTATAAATATTTCTATACATATTGTAAATATATTGAACATATTGGACATTGGTAAATACATATTTGGAACCATACTCATTAAATACATCATCTTTGGCAATCCAGTTACTACTGCTTTAATTTGTCACCTTAACTGTATTCATATATTCTTTTTATTAGAGCCCTACCTTGTATTACATCTGTTTTTTTTTCCAGACCGAGACTGCAGTTGGTCTTTAGTGATCAGAACTACACTCCAGTCAATAAGTTCAAATAAATAAATAAATAGACTTCTGTTCATTGATGTTATGACACCCCATGGCCTGGACCAGTAATCAAAGAGCCTCAATCCTCACCATTGGCAACAGTTATAGAGATGAGGTCTCAGATGAGTGACCAAGCTAACACCTCCAGCAGCCTCTCTGTCCAACCAGTGCTTCATGTCCTTGTCCAAGTAGCTGACACATGCACTCTTTGAGGCTTGATTTACACACACACACACACACACACACACACACACACACACACACACACACACACACACACACACACACCTGGAAAAGGATGGCACAGGTTTACTCAGCTATGCAACCTTCTGCCCAGAGTATAAGGTAGTTACCACTGCCACCAGTCAACTCCTTATCAGTTACTTTAAGACCCTTAACAAAGGGTGTCCAATCTTACTGTGTAGTATTAATATTAACACAAATGGTAGTTTGACCAAGAGCAAGTCTGTTAGGAGTGGCACACAAAAGTGTCTCCAAATAAATTTGCAAGTACTCCCAAAACTTAAATATCTCTACACAGATCAGCCACAATGAAATGTTTAAATATATTTAATAAACATAAGAATATAAGAACAAGACAATACTAAATATATATTCACAGTGACATCAGAGTTCAAAACGACAGGAAATATTTAAAACAACATTGCAGGACAGTCTTGAATAAATAAAGAAAAATATTTAAACTAAGCTTCACTGTATTCTTCACTATATCTAAGAGAGTTATACTATTTCCTAGAAACTTACTTCATTAGAGCAAGGCAGATGTGGTGAGTGGAGTTGTCAGATCCAAGACATAATGCAGAATGCTCTGTCTCACTAAGAGACTTCTCAAAATAATATCTCAAATATTACTACTGGGATAGCTTTCAGAATGACATCACTTCTTGTCATCTGACTTATAGTTCCCAGGCCAAAATCCCCATTGCTGGAGCTGACAGCATTTAGGATGTACCTCTAAAATATACAGACAAGGGCTTCTCCTCAGATCTCTGGCAGATAAGTCATAAAACAATTGCATTCCTTCATGCTTTCAAGGCTAGTAATTAGTTCACCCTAAAGATAGTACAGAAAGTTTCCTAGTACAGACATTGTGTCTCTTGCTGCATTGAAAACTGAAACATACTATCTTTTATGGCCTAGCCATAAAGTAATTTTATTTTAGTTATTTTTCTGAGTTTGCTGAACTGAAGTTAACCTCCTGTATTCCAGTTTATACTGTTAAATATATACATTTAAACAGCTACAATAGTGCATGCACATTTCTGTTCTCTTCCAGCAGGGCACACTGTGATTACTTTTCAAACAGCACTGTGCAAATACTTTTTCAACATACATGTCTGTGCAAGCAGTTTGATATACACATGACATGCAGTTCTAATACATTTATAATGCAAGCATCTTATATAAATCATTTTCATATTCACCAATGACATATAGTTATTTAAAAAATTCCAGCTAGCTGTGCTGGCAGTATCTCCTTTTGTCACCGATGTTATCCCCATCCAGCTTAATTTTAAAGCAGTTGAAAGCCCCTGTACATAAAGCAAATGCTGATCTCATTCTGCTACTCCTCTGACATCTCTTGATGTGGGTCTCATGGTAAAGCAGAATTAGGCTATGCCATTTTTATTTCTTCTTCTTGCTTTGAAATTGCCCGTTACACTTTTTATCTAAAATAGTTGGTTGTTTTGGTCTTCTTTTCAGAAAATGAGTACTTTAATAGTGTTTGGTTAATTTGAGTTAAAACTGAAAGAACCTCTACGAGTACGGCAGCTGCACGGTCTCAATCGAAATCAAAGCTGTCCGAAAAAAGTAAGAGACCAGCATACAGTGGCAAAATTATCCTTTATTGTTAAAGTGCATCCGCACTGTACAAATAAAGCAAGAACAGACTGGTTTCGGCTTTACATTTTCAATGCCTTCATTAGTGTTAGTGTATAGTTACTTAATCATTCGTTAAATACATAGTTTAAAGGACATGTGACCAATTAAAGATGCTCATTAAGCCCTGGTTTAAAGAGACCTCCTAATTTGACAATCCATTTTTTTTCCATACCATTCAATATTTCATGCCACCCTAATTTATTACTTCTGGACCTTTCTATTTTGTCTATGGTAGTAAAATTAAATATTGTATTTTTATGTATCAAAGTATGTTTGTATAGGGCATTGGTTTGTTTATGATGTTTAATATCACTAAGATGTTCAGAGATTCTAAATTTTAGAGGTCTCGAAGTTTGCCCTATACAAAATGCTGAACAATTGCAGCTAGCTAGATAAACCACCCAATCTGTGAGGCAATTGGCAAAAAACGAGATGTCATAAACTTAAGAGGTATTTTGACTACTGAAGCTTTTAGTTTTTAGAATTCTTGGACAATGAACACAGTAACCACAAGGGTGGCAACAAATTAAAGGGTCTCCTGTCAAAGTAACTTGGGAGTGCTTCCTTTTATCAACTTGACAGTGTTTATAGTGATTAAAGTAGGCAGCAAGATTTTTACCTTTCCTAAAAGAAAATTAGCATCTGTCCCCCAGGATTTCTCTAAGTCTAATAACAGATGTCAAAATGTTCCAATGATGTTGCACACTATCCATCAAAACCCTAGTGTTGCGTCCATATGTAGTGACAAGCCTAGGGGGGGGGGCCACCCTCACTCTTAGATTTAACTTTGTATTGAAGAAGGTTTTCTCTCTCCATATTGTCTACATTATGTTTGATATGTAGAACATGGCCCATTTTATAACCTCTGTCCCTGAATCTAAGGACTAAATCATCCCTAAAGTGTCCATAAGTATTTTCATCAGAGTAAATGCGTTTCATCCTCATGAAGTGAGACCTAGGGATGTTCTTACAGATATGGGGTGGATGAAAGCTGGTGGCATGGAGAAGCGAGTTATATTCAGAGAATTTACGGTGAACTTCAGTGGTCAACGTATGGTCTAAAGCCCTAGTCACCAACACTTCCAAGAATGTGATTTTATTGTTATCATAGTTGACCATAAACTCAGTTCCCGATTTGTTCTCATTTAAATATTCAGTGAATTCCAATAGGTATTCCACATCCACTCTGCACACCAGTCAGCAGTCATCCAGATATCTCTTCCAGATGTCCACTTCTCCTATATGTAGATTATGGGAGCTGTCATAGATGATCTGTTCCTCAATATATGCCATGAATAAATAGGCATATATTGGGGCAAAAGGCGCTCCCATAGCTGTACCCCTTATCTGTAAGAAGCATTTGTCCTGATAAAAAAATATATTTTTGGTGAGCACATGTTCTGTAAGCAGAGGTGTGTTGAAACCTGGCGTATATAATTCCATTTTATTTAGCCAGTAGTCTAAAGCTTCCAACCCTGCCCAGTGTGGGATGTTAGTGTATAAAGCTGTAACGTCTAGCGTACACATCAGCCACTGTGGTTCTAGTTGTACTTGTGAAATGATCTGAAGAAATTCAGTAGTATCTCTAATATGTGCTCTTACACATTTAAGAAGTGGTTGCAAGTATTTAGTAAGAAACAGAGACAGAGGTTCTGTAAGTGAGCTCCTGCCAGAAACGATAGGTCTACCAGGGGGATTATGTACATTTTTATGTATCTTGGGCAGGAAGTATATGTATTGTGGGCGTGGATTTGTGATAGTCAGGTGTAGTTTGAAATTATCACTAATAATGCCTTCCTCCACTGCTAGGGATAGGAATTCATCCATTTGTTGCTTAAAGAAGGGGGTGGGAGCAATACTGAGGTGTGTATAGTATCGTGCATCAGAAAGTTGTCTATTAGCTTCCCTAGCATACTGAATCCAGTCTTGTACAACCACAGCCCCACCTTTATCTGCCCTTATTATGACCAATTCATGATTATTGGCTAACTTAGCAATATTGTCCATATAGGTCTTTGAGGTATTGTTAGCCATAGGTCTGTAGTTCCAAGAATGGAAATGTAGATCTTTGATTATAGCATTTTGAAATAGGAACACATTGTGGTTCATAGGGGGCATAAACGAAGACTTATGGTATTTAAATTCGTCAGTGATCTTTGAGGTTGTCTGATCCTGAAAAAATAATTTAAGGGTTAGATTCCTACAAAATGATAATATATCATTAACAAAATTTTTTTCAGGAACAAAAAAAACAGGAATGAATGATAATCCTTTATTTAAGATTTCCATATCCGAAACAGTGAGGGTATGTGAAGAAATGTTGGTTACATTCACATTTATTCTTTCCGTACAAACATTTGGAGCAAAGTGTCCATATTGCTTACTTCCCCTATGTTTCCTGCCCTCCCTCCTCCTTGGTGTAAATCCTGCGGGACAGTAGAATTCCTCCTTTTCAACGCTGGAGAGCCTGTAGCACCTACTGTTTCAGTCTCTAATCCTGAAGATGATTCATCCCCCGAGGTTTCCACACTAAATGTGGACACCTTTTTCAAAATAGATTTAGTACTTTTCCTTTTTGAGGGGTTCCTACTAGGTTGTATAAATCGAACATGTTTGTCTCTACCTATATTAAAAGGGTCCCCCCTTGTCATAATCTCCTAAGTCCCTAAGGAACTTCTTTTTCTTCCTCTCTTTGAGTTGAGTTTCTAGGACCATCAACTCATTCCCAAGGTTCTTATGACTAGTGTTGTATATAGATTGCCCTTCATATTTTTTGGCCAAGTCACATAACTGAGTAATGGATTCTATCTCCTTATCTATGATTCTATTGTGGTGCTCAGCTAATATTTCAACAAATTTAAGAGAGGCCTGCTGTTGCACTTCACCCCATTGTTTCAATAAGATATCATCGGGAATACTAACTAGTGGTTGCGTGCGTATACGTAGAGCTCTTGGTGTTATTCCTTTAGTGATGTATGCATGAAAGAGCTTATAGTGCCATACATTATTGCGTAATTGACGCATATGTTTATTCAAATTCAAAAACATATTTTCACAACTTTCACCACCGGAACCAACATCAGAGCCATTCCCCACTAATTCGACCATCCCAAGACCAAAAGCAGTTAAGTCTTCCCTATCAGAGGCAAGTCCCTTTAGTAGATTATTCAATTCCATGGTATATAAATACAAATGTAGTAAAGTAGTGATTAAATGACACCAGGGATCCAAAGTAAGATTCACTCGATTGAGAGCTAAATCTGTATACTTGTAGAAAGTAAATTCAAGAACAAAATAGTCACTAAACTATCAAGTGGGTACAATAACAGCCAAAAATGCTGTGTCCCAAATAGATGTCTTCCTTTAGTTTATATAGCCATAACCCGATTCATACATAAATCAATAAGCCCTAGGCCAAAAAGGAAAACGTGACTGTATACAATATAGTCACTGAAATATCAGTTGGGTACAATAACAGCCAATAATGCTGTGTCCCAAATACATATTTTCCTTAAGTTTAACTTGCCATAAGCTGATCCTTGTATAAATCCATAAGCCCTAGGCCATAAAGGAAAATGTGACTATTTCCAATAGGATAGTTAATGCTATTTTTATTCCTGGCGTCAATAATCATCAATTATTTATACATATAACCAGGGATGAATAATAGTGATCTTTCCTCGGTCAAAAAGTTGACATGTGCCCCGATGTAGAAAGTTGCAAAAAAATATATGGTTATCCTAGTGGGTATTAAATGCAGCTATAAGCCCTTTTATGGTAAATACTTCAATTATATTAAAGATACTAAATAATGTTATGGTACTAGGACATAAATGTTAAATTTAACAGTTTGGGGAACCCTAAGTAGTTAGCTATATGCCGATCTATATTAAAGATCTGAAGCCTACATTAGATATTTGTTATATGATATTCATAGAGCAATATCCCATACAATAAGACCAGGTAACAACTACCTCATCAAAAACATAGAAATAAAACTCCCTATATTGTGATATATCATAACATAGTGCTTGGAGACCTAAATAATTTTCATTTATATAATACAAATGTAGACAGCATACTCCCAATGAATATGTCAAATAGTGAAAAGTTTTTAAATGGTTTAGTGCAAACAGCATGAGAATTACACTAATAAGCTGGAGACTCAAAAACTGATAGCATAAGCTAGAACCATATCATTATATATAATCAATCTTGCTGTAATATATCGAAACAAAACCTAATAAGGGCCACAATATCACCCTGCATTCATTTATGTCACTCACGCCGAATTTCCTAATGTTAGCATTCAATTAACCACATTTATATATTACAAAGGCCTGTAATGATCAATTTCAAATATACATCCGGCCATTTCATATTCAGAACATTAGACCCATAGTAGTAAGCAAAGTCTAAATATGCAACTTACAATAGTTAAACTTCATAACAAGTATTTATAATAAACATATAAATCCAATGTTATCCAGTCACGGTTGTTCCAAGTTATAAGACCTGGATAGTTTTCATTTATGTAATACAAATATAAACATTCTACTCACAATGAATATGTCAGATAGTAGAGAGTTTTTGAATGGTTCAGTGTAAACAGCATTAGAATTACACTATTAAGCAGGAGACTCAAAAACAAACTGCATAGGTTAGAACCACATAAAAAATGAAAAATATCATTAAATATAGTCCATTTAGCTGTAATATATTGAAACAAAACCTAATAAGGCCATGATATCAACCTGCATTCGTTTATGTCCCACACGCCGAATGTCCTAATGTTAGCATTCAATTAACCACTCTGTATATTCAAAAACGAATATACATCCGACCATTTCAAGTTCAAAACGTGAGACCCATCTTTGAGTAGTAAACCAAGTTTAAATATGTGGTTACCAGTTAAGTTTTGTAACAGGTGTTAATATTAAACACATAAATCCAGTGTTACCCAGTCGTGACTGTTCCAAGTTAAAAGGTGCAAAAGTACAAAGGATCCAGTTTAAATCATTGTCCCTTAGAGGATAAAGCCAACCATAAAGGGTAAAGGCTAATTATTCTAACAAAGAGTTAGCGTGTATGCCAGAATTATATATGCCAGGTTTCAACACACTACTCCTCTGCCTTACAGAACATGTGCTTACCAAAAATATATTTTTTTGTCAGGACAAATGCTTCTTACAGATAAGGGGTACAGCTGTGGGAGAGTCTTTTACCGCAATATATGCCGATTTATTCATGGCATATATTGAGGAACAGATCATCTATGACAGCTCCCATAATCTATGTATAGGAGAAATGGACATCTGGAAGAGATATCTGGATGACTGCTGACTGGTGTGGATAGCGGATGAGGAATACCTATTGGAATGCACTGAATATTTAAATGAGAACAAATGAGGAATTGAGTTTATGGTCAAATATGATAAGAATAAAATTGCATTCTTGGATGTGTTGCTGACTAGGGCTTTAGACCATACGTTGACCACTGAAGTTCACCGTAAATTCCCCGAATATAACTCGCTTCTCCACGCCACCAGCTTTCATCCACCCCATATCTGTAAGAACATCCCTAAGTCTCAATTCATGAGGATGAAACACATTTGCTCTGATGAAAATACTTATGGACACTTTAGGGATGATTTAGTCCTTAGATTCAGGGACAGAGGTTATAAAATGGGCCGTGCTCTACATACCAAACATAATGTAGACGATATGGAGAAAGAAAACCTTCTTCAATACAAAGTTAAATCTAAGAGTGGGGGTGGCCCCCCCTAGGCTTGTTACTACATAGGGACGCAACACTAGGGTTTTGATGGATAGTGTGCAACATCATTGGAACATTTTGACATCTGATATTAGACTTAGTGAAATCCTGGGGGACAGATGCTAATTTTCTTTTAGGAAAGGTAAAAATCTTGCTGCCTACTTTAATCACTATAAACACTGTCAAGTTGATAAAAGGAAGCACTCCCAAGTTACTTTGACAGGAGACCCTTTAATTGGTTGCCACCTTTGTGGTCACTGTGTTCATTGTCCAAGAATTCTAAAAACTAAAAGCTTCAGTAGTCAAAATACCTCCCAAGTTTATGACATCTCGTTTTTTGCCAATTGCCTCACAGATAGGGTAGTTTATCTAGCTAGCTACAATTGTTCAGCATTTTATATAGGGTAAACTTCGAGACCTCTAAAAGTTAGAATCTCTGAACATCTTAGTGATATTAAACATCATAAACAAACCAATGCCCTATAAAAACATACTTTGATACATAAAAATGCAATATTTAATTTTTCTATCATAGACAAAATAGAAAGGTATAAGCCACGGTGGTACAGCGGTAGCGTTGTTTCCTCACAGTAAGAGGTTCTCATGTTCGATTCTCGGCTGGAATGCCTTCTGTGTGGAGTCTGCATGTCCTCCCCGCGGTCGAGTGGCCTCCAAAGGACATACGTGAATGGACGTGCCTTCGCTAAAGGTTGGGTGTCGGGCTGGCAACTCAGCACCATAAAAAAATCGACTGCCAATCATTAGCAGACTGGAGTTCCGCTGTGGAAACCCCTAACCGGGAAAAGCCGAAAAGACAAACAAGACAAAATAGTAAGGTCCAGAAGCAGGGGTGTAGCCAGGATTTTCAGATTTGTACTCACAGCTCCTAGAGTGCTGCCCCCAACAAGCCACACTCACATCTACACATTGCTGTCCGTACACTTCCTTAAACTGCTGACCAGGCCGCGTCCCTTTAACAATGCTGCTCCCTGAATGATCATTTGTGAGCCATATGCCAGGATGGTAATTACTTGCATGATGAAGCAGCTTGAGCATTTCATATCTTCATGGGTCAAAAAACAAAATACCTTCTCATTTAAAATGTTGCAGACTTCATTCCAATGAAGTTGTACCCCATGCACACCCAAACACACATGTATACCAGTTAAATAGAAATACCAAAGCACATGCACGTATACCAGTTAAATAGAAATACCAAGGCATTATCAAATAGTTCCAAGACAAGTTGCCAGTAAGCACCACATGGCAACATTGAAATAAAAAAAAATTTGGAATTTGTGTGACCAGGGAAAATGCATTGCCTTTGAATCTAGTTAGCCTGGTCATTTGCCATATCCTAAAGATATCAGTATACTGAGAAAGGTTGGTTTTCTTAATATGATGTCTGCTGAGATCATGAATATTGCCCTATCCTTAGTCTAATTCTGATGACATCCCTCACTCACCACAATTCCCACACCATTTCTAGTCTCCCCTCCATCTGAGTAGTAGATTCTGGATCCCAAACCAAGTGACTTTGCTGCACTCCTAGATACATTGGATACCATGGCTTCTCCTTACCATCATGTCATCCACTTCCAAGCTCCATCCTGTCAGTGAACCTACAGTGAGTGTAGCAATGGCCGGGGCTGGCAGGTTTTATGGAGGGCATAAATTGGCTAGTAGGGCTACATACTCCTCTCCCACAATTAGCATGTGTCCCTGGGGTAGGGGGGTCTTCAACCCAGTTACCCCACCAGCAAATACCCATTTGGTGACATTATTCAACACAACTGAATCATCTAAAGCCAATTTTTACACCATAGAGTGGCTAGCCCTGACACAATATGCAGTATGACGTGATCCATGTTCTCTTGTCTAGAGGATACTTCATACCACAGTTGATGCACAAAGCAGCTGGTCGGTACAACCCATCCCCTTATAGGACATCATCTAGAGTTTGTGATGTTGCCCACAACTCCATTCTTGACTGAGTTTCAGGTGGAAACACTCAGCATGTTTTTGAGAGGTGGGAGGGATCCAATCGAGACAGCAGGAACATGCAAACTCCATACAGTCATTGGCCACAGGTCAAAATCAAACCTTTTACCTTGTGTATGGGAGGCAAAGACCTTAGCCATTATGCCAACTACTGGACTCACCTTACAAAAGTTACTGTACTCATCAGTCATGTACATAGCAATAACATTTAACACAATATGGAAAAGAAATAAAAAAAAGAAGTATTGCTAGTAGATGCAGACCTTTAAGGAGAATAACAATAATCATACAGAATATAATATCCATAAAGTAGCAGAAAGCATTCTAAGAACTAAGCCAACATGGGAATGGAGAAAGGAGATTTTGCTGTTAGGGATGACTGCAATTAGGGATACAGACAGTAGGCAAGAGGGGGCTAGAATTTATTAGTGGAAAACTGGCAAAGGATCCCAGGTATTAGGAGCAAAACGTATTGCCAGTAAGTCATAAAATGTCACTACCAATATAACTGAGCTAAATTAAAAATGCATACTGAATGAAAGTAAGCCAAAGCCAGCATATAACAAGTCCATAAACCTATGAGCTAACGTAGCCCTTACTAAACTATTTACTCTTATCTCCAAATCTACAAAAATATAAAAAAAAAAAATGAAAAAAACTTTCTTTAGGACTACAATGCAAAGCAATCATGAGTTTGTACATTCACATAAACCTATAAAAAAGACCTATTCAAAACACAGAGTACAGAGTGACTTATAGAAGATACAAGTTCACCGGCGGAGAGAGTTGCGGTGGTTTGGGGAGTGAACAGCTGCTGCCTAAGCAGCCTAAAAGCTAGTGTTATAACGAGTGTGCACTGTGTGCTCGCGTTACGGTGCTTTATTAACTAGAAGGTAACTGATACAGTTTAAAGTTTAAATCACCTACAGCAGCTCAAGCTTCAAGGCTTATCAAACAGAAACAACAGTGTTACACTGTCTTGCCTTTTTGCTTATAATGGTTCAATGCATACCTCTCAACCTCTTAAAGGAATCTGAACGAAACCAAAAATAATGAGGGACAAAGGCCCCAAAATAGGGACAGATTTTAAATATTGCTGTTATAAACTTAGAACAATGTTAGAATAACAGAACTTATGTTAGCACATATTTTCTGAAGGGTATGAACTCAGAAAATTAAATGTCAGTCCTTATTTCATGACTTGAGTTCTCAATGGTTTACCAGAAAACCACAAATTTTAGGAGGAAAATACCAAAAATATAATGCAAAAATCTGGACAGTTGAGAGGTACGGTACAGTGCCAAAATCCAGACTCAACTTATTGTTTCATTCAGCTACTGAAGTTCACTTTCATAGTTATATGGCAGTCAATATTTATTACCAAGTAAGTACTGTGACCTGCATTAGTTTAGTTATTCCTAATATTACCCAACTCACATGAAGTATATGCCACTGCCACAGAGACAGGCATTATTTGGTACTTAATGACAGTTTTCAAACCCAGAAGATCAACTTTGAGTAATACAAAGAGAGACAATATTTCTGACAGCACAATACGTAAATTATAAATACAAATACAAATGAATAGTCATCCAAGTAAATACATATTTAATAATATTCGTTTTTTTAATCCATAGTTTTTCCAAGCGTGTGCTATTAAACTTGTGTCAGCCTTTGGTTTGCATACCACGATAAAGAGTGTAAGTTCTTGATGGAAGTGTTCTCAAGTCATTGTTACTTATTCCGTCTCCTCCCTGCGCTTTGTTTCAAACTTTGGATCCAGTTTGCATAGTTCTTTTTCAATATAATCCAATTCTTGTTGTTCTAGTAACTTTCTAAGCTTCTAAGAACAATATTTAAAATCTGTCATTTTTGGGCTTTTGTCCCCCATTATTTTAGGCTCTGTCCAGATTTTTTGTACTATGAAGTTGAGAGGTATATAGTTGACCGTAGCCAGTAATTACATATAACGTGTGAAATTTTGCAAAATGTTTATAATTCTAACTCCTGAAAAGCTAACACAAACAGCTTGGTGGGTCCTTGGTAACTGCATCCCGACTTTTATCAGGCAAAGGGACCACCAGCCTGTGGAGCCTTTATGCTATTTTTGAAAAAAAAAACAAAAAAGCGGGAAGAAAGAGACGGACCCTCCTCTTTGAAATGTAAAAAACATCTAAAACATGGCAGCCAGGAGAGGGAAGGTGAAGGTTCTGGGGTGTTGATGCAGTGTTTATAGAGGCTTCGATTTTGCGTAGCAAACAGGGGTAGTTACAGAAAAAAATCAAGACTACTTCCGAATTTTAATGCTGCATTTCCACTAAACAATCTCTTAAATATCTGAATGCAATAAGCCAACGACTTAATAAACTAGCACTGCGAGGACGCCAATAAGTGCCTCTACCTAAGAGCGGAAAGAACACGGTGACTGTTCGACTGGTAATCCAATCACACCTTTATTATGGTAAATGTTAAAAACAAGGTAATAATCGAAATAACTCCAAATACTGAAAAAAAAAAAGAAAGAAATCGTAAACTGAATACTAGTTAAGCGCTTTCACCCAGTATATCCGGGCTTCTTCAGAACTAGTTTTCTGTTGACATAACAGATATGCTCTGAAATATCTCAATAAATTCAATATTTTAGAAGTGGTAAAAGTAGATCTTAAGGGAGGTGATTGTAAAAGTTTATTAAATTATAAGGAAGCGAAGTGGCAAATTTTATTAGATGCCACAACACCCCCTGGATTAAATGAATATCTATCCGTAAAACCATTTTTGGAATTATTATAGACAACTTCTAACTATTTTTAATTCTATTTTTAAAACATAATACAAAACATATTTATTTAATATTTTATATTTTAACTATTCTTAACATACATTTTTAATATTTACAATACAGTGTTTAATACCATTTAATATTATACTATAGTATTGATTTATATGTATTTATTCATTATATTTATTATATTTATTGAGATATTTCAGAGCATATTTTTCGGTTCAGTTTTTACTTTTATTCATCATATATTTATCTAATATTATTATTTATTAACTGTATAATGAATGTATATATATATTTCTATTTTAACATCATTGTTGCCACTAGATTTAATATCATGTAGTATTATTATATAAGTTATTTGAATAGGAAATGGTTTCCTCTTTATTTATATTGTATATTTATGTATGTCATGTAATAGGGTTAATATCGCTTTAAAATTTAAAATCTCAATTTGGCGCCTAAAAAGGCTTAAAACAGCTGTTATGTCAACAGAAAACTAGTTCTGAAGAAGCCCAGATATACTGGGTGAAAGCGCTTAACTAGTATTCAGTTTATGATTTCTTTCTTTTTTTTTTTTTTTTTTTTTTTCAGTATTTGGAGTTATTTCGATTATTACCTTGTTTTTAACATTTACCATAATAAAGGTGTGATTGGATTACCAGTCGAACAGTCACCGTGTTCTTTCCGCTCTTAGTAGAGGCACTTATTGGCGTCCTCGCAGTGCTAATCTCTTAAATATGCCTGAAATGTTCTGACTAGATTCCCTGACATTAGATAAGGAGAACATATTTTCAGACATGAGGCAACCCGTTAAACTAGGTTTAACCGCACTGAGTACAAATAAATGGATAGAGTAAAGTAAGTTGGTACCATATTGAAAAGAATAATGTGAGGGAGCTAATCTGCTTGAGAGGTGTGCAGTCAAGTCTCACTTTATGAGAAAAAAGACTAGAAGAAACCAGACAATACCAAAAGAAAAAAAAAATCACAGTACTATTTTTGAATGTTCAGCACTTGAGTTGTACGGTTTGCCGGATTACTTCCCTGACAGAAAACGGTAGTCAAGCCTACTACGTTACTTGACAGAACAAGACCGCGAATATCACTTTCGCGTGCCCATGCTTACAAAGTTGAGTTGACACAACCAGTCAGAAAACAGCATGGGAAGACAAGTAAAGTGATAATGCCATAAAATTTAGATTATTCTACTAGCAAAAACAACATATATTGGCATCATGATAAACATTACAAGTACAATAACCAACAATAGCAAACTTTTAGCCAAGATCAGATATAAAATATTTTTTTACAAATTTTATATATATATATATATATATATATATATATATATATATACACACACACCCACACATACATACACACACCACATAAAAAGTGTTGGGATGAAAGGCAATTAACAATAAACCTAGAACTACTACATAAAATGCATGATGGGAAAGACAATAGCAAACTAGATTAAAAGAAAACATACTGAGTTCACTAATATAGAAGAAATATCTTACTCAAAATGTTGTTTTTCTTAATGGTGTAATATCAAACACCTGGCAATGAGAAGCCGGCATGTTGTGCTCCAGTTTACCACTTGAACCCATAAGTGGGGGGAAACCATTATGTTTCAGTAGTTATTTTGATACAGTTAAAACATATCACAAAAGAAAACGAAAACCACTATAATAAATGTATAAATAAGAATCTAGCAAGGCCAAGTATATATTCCCGGGTTTTTATACTTGACAAAACAGTTTGGCGCCCACTAGGGCAGGGCTAGCCTAGGCGCAAATGTGATTTTAAAGAAAGCTGTTTGCCAAGGAAAATAATAAAAGCAGCAATTACTAGTAGCATGCTTGCATGTAATAAAAAAAAAAAATGCTTTTGCGAAATTGCGAAAATCGGCAACTGCCACTAGTTCACTTCATTGATAATTTACTAGTCTGCATTTGCATTTCTGAGTCTGCGAAGACTGCGATATTATATGAAACTTAAAATAACTTACATAAAATGATTCAGCCAGGTTACCCAGGTACAAATCTCTAGACTGCTGCAGCAATACACAAATATAAAGATAACCGAAGCAAGCAGGTCAAGTGGAACTGGAGTTGGAATTAGACTACCACGTACTCACGCACGCGCTCTTTCTCAGAACTTCAAGCAACTAAAGCGGGAGTCTCTAGACCAATCAGCAGCCATTGGTTTGTAGCTAACAACAGGCTGCTGACTTCACAAATCATGGGTCCTACAGCCAGCCAGATTCTACCCTACACTCCAGATAAACTGTACTGAAATGCATACAGTCAGTATGCCTCCCGACATCCCTGTCCAAAAGTAATAAATTAGGGTGGCATGAAATATTGAATGGGATGGAGAAAAAATGGATTGTCAAATTAGGAGGTCTCTCTAAACAAGGACTTAATGAGCATCTTTAATTGGTCATATGTCCTTTAAACTATGTATTTAAAGAATGATTAAGTAACTATACACTAACACTGATGAAGGCTATGAAAATGTAAAGCCGAAACCGGTCTGTTCTTGTTCTATTTGTACAGTGCGGATGCACTTTAACAATAAAGGATAATTTTGCCACTGTATGCTGGTTTCTTACTTTTTTCGGACAGCTTTAATTTGAGTTAAATCTATTATCAAGTGTCTTCCCTACCAACACTGATAAGCAGGTGTGCTTATGGTGGACACAGCTTTTAAAGACTTTTGTTACAAGTGTGTATTTTGCCTATGGCCAGTACATGATACAAGTTCATAGGTTAGTATTAGACTAATTGCCCTTGTGAGTCTAGCCAATTACCCCCTGTGAGAATCAAGCCCTGCACCTTGTGTCTGTAAGGTAAGCACTTTAACCATTAAGCCAAGTGCATGTACTTGTAACAGACGTAACAAAGCCACTAAACTGAAGCTTAAAACTTTAGAACTTTTAAAAAGACTTTGGTTAATAGAAGAAGTTGCATAAATTGAAAAGAAAGCTGAAAGAAAGAAATCATACAGTGGTAAATAACCTTAAAAGAAACCAGGAGCCAGTTTCTTCAAAATATGTTAGAGAAATCCAAGGAAAAATAAACAGAAAACCAAAATGTGAAACTTTAAAAAGCTCAGTCCAGTGCTGGCTGTAATGGTGATGCATCTTTGAAGGCTTCCATTGCTGATAAAAATAATAAAAATGTTTACATTGTGAACAGGATAGAAAAAGATAAAGTCCCTTTCACTGAGAAAGATCATGGAGAAACCAAAAGCATTCAGGGAAACAGTCACTTTCAGGGTAATTTCTGCATGTGAGTTATTCAGTTTCTCCTAAACATTTAAGCATTATAAGCTACTAGCAGAGCATTCTTCATTGCCATTGTGATATCCAGGGGGTATGGCCTCATAATCCACACCACTGCCAGGAATTAATATGAGCTTTTTAGCAATATGATTGCATGATGCATATGAGGATGATGGTCATAAACAAAAAGAATTTTACCTGTCGTACAGAAAAAGAAAATGAATATAATGTAAACTAGCTGTATTGAAGCTGTGTCAAAGTAAAAAAAAAAGTGGAAATACTTGTTTAAAAGATAAAAGTGAGAAAGGTTGCATTGTACACACCACTTTCAGTGATCTGTAATATGTAAAACAAAATGTGTAAAATGATTTGAAAATGCTTTTGCTACTATGGAAGTGTGTTGCAGTTCAAACCTTGCTTCATAACTGTGCAGCTGTGCAGTATTGCAGAATTTTGCTGCTTGAATGTGACAGGGTTCCCTCATTCATTTCTTAATTGAGGTTTAGCTGTGCTGAATCTTACCATTTCCTCTTGGATATGTAACTATAGAATCGAGGAGAACCTTCTAGAATTAAACTAAAGCCACATACAATCCTGTTAGGGGACTTTTAAACAGAGGAGCTGTTTGCCTATAAAAAAATAGTTCACAGTTAACAGTTATAAAAGGTAACAGAATGCACTGGAGCTACTGCTTTGCTTACTGAAGCATAGCCTTGGGATAGAGCTCAAATTCTGCTGCTGACAAGCTCTCTGAAATTATATGCTAGAATGAAAAAAAATAGAAATGTTAAGAATCAACATATCTCTTAGGCTAAAGCAGGTAGTTTATAGCTGATATTTTAGATACATTTTTGACTATATTCTGCCATTCTTTGAATGAAAATACAAGAGGCATGTAAGGCATGAATGGGGCAAATTGAATGTGTGTGAGTATCTTTTGGAGTGTTTGCACAAGTGTCTGGGTGAATGTTTCTGCAAGTGTGAGCCAGTGTGTGGGCTTGTTTGTGGATGCTTGTTTATTTGTGTGTATGTATGTGTGGGTATGTGGGTATGTGCATGAAGAAGGAGTGCCGACATTACTGCAATGCATGGATTAGTACAGAGAACACTAGCACAGCACTAGTGTTCAATTCAGTGACAAGGTTAATAAATCTTTCGTGAGGTATTTCTGTATGCAGTTTTACCTCGTCTCTGAATCAGAGATTCTCTCCATCCCACTAATTCACCAACCTGCTTTAGCCAGTTAATGCAGGCAGAGAGAATCTTTATGAATCCTAGCCCTGGTTTCAAATGTAAGAAAATGTGTATGTTTATAACAGACTTCCAGGTGTTATTACCCAGTTTTACTCACTTTTTAGGGACTTCTCTGTTTATCGTCTAGACCAATATCTTCACTTCCTTTCATCAAGGTGTCTTGGTTAGTTTTGTTGTGACAGCATGTTATTCTGTATCAACAGTGCTCATTACTAAGGTTTCAATAACATATGCACATAACTGTTTTGTATTCTAGAGTTAAACCTTTCCTGCTTTTTGATTCTCAAATAAGTTACTATTTTTAATAAAGTTTAAGAAATGAGGGAACATTTACTGTCATGATATTGCATATCACACCATACATTTTATTAAGTCTGACACAGTCGGGGCTATTTCTTCCACAACCACTTCATTCTGTTGGGAATATTGGTTTCAGGAACTGAAGTTCCCCACAACCCTAGACATATACACCAAAATCACAACAAAGACAAAGAGTCAGAGGCCATTTCTAGGCCTGAAACTCTTCAAGGTGTAAGTCCTGTGTCCATCCAGCCTTTTGGATTAATTCGGGGGGGGGGGGTTCTCACCTTTGTCCACCAATAGCTCAAGTCCAAACTGATTTTGATTCGCACTTGATAACCTAAAGCCTGGCAGAAATGTGCTCGTAATTCCCACCCTGGTTGGTGTATTCCAAAGTTTTTACAATATCCATTTTTCAGATGATTGGTAGAAGCTTGTAAATGACCAGACTGATACAAGAGTGCAGTCTACTGAGTCATCCAGTCAGTTATCAGAGTACTTTAGAACTGCAACTCTACTTCTGAGTCAGGTCATCAGGCTATTATAGGCCAGCTGGACCAAGTCAAGAGGTTCTATGTAGTCTTTCTTCTCTAGGATTCACATTTAAGGGCAAGGACATTAATCAGATGCTGGAAGTCTGGTAAAAGCTTCACTTGTGTATAAGAGAGTGCTCTGTTAGGATGTTCACTCTGAAGTCTGCACCAGGTTCAGTCTAAAGTCTGCATCGGGTTTGGTGCATGCCTCTCTTCTCATTCTACATTGCCTTTGGCTAACATGTGGCCAGTGCCAGTTCTCAGTTCCCTTATACCTAATAGTATTCTGTTCCATGCTCGATCTTGCCTAAACACGTCCGTGGGTAGCAAAGGGAAGTTCTGGCACTTTCTTACCCTCAGGATCCCATGAAGATTCAGAAGATCTCAAGACCACTGTGGTAGAGAGTGGCAAGGATGATGAATCTATATGCACCAGCTTAACCCCAGGGGAAGAATCCGGAGAAGTCTTAGGTCATTGCTCTCCTCCAGTCATTATGGATGCCTGTAGAGCAACACAGAGGCACCTAGACTGTGCCCCTTTGACCTTGAAAAAGACCAGTATCCTTTTAAGTCATAGTCTGAATGGGTCTAGCACCTCACCAAGTACCACAATGCTGGTTTATTTGCAAACTCCATGGTCCAGCATAGGATCCAAAGACCTCAGCCCTATGCCGCCTTGCTACACAACATGGCAAGAGGGATTATGTCTGTTCTGTAATGGCCACAGAGGCTTGAACCATCTATCCCACTTATCCCAGTTCCAGATCCACCAATGATAAAGATACTGGTGAAGCTTGAGGAGCTTCATGATTCTGGGTGCAAGAATGATCTTCACAAGACCCTATCCACAGCCACCACTGTAAGATACTCTATGCTTCATTATACTTTTTGACCATGCTGATGCCTCAGCTAGGGCGACAGGCTCAGTTGTGTGCTTGTTCAGGATGAGATTGTCCTATCTGAAGGAGGAGCTATTGAATAAGTATTTGATGCTCACATTTTGGGGATATGCTCTTTGGCCAGCCTACCTAGAACTTGTAGGCCTGTCCTGTATGGAGAACCTCTATCAGCCCATTTTGTCTCTTCCACCTCTTGACTGCTACACTCAGCAAAAGAGGAAGAGGTCTCCTGGAATCTGATGAAGGCCCTCCAGTCTTGCACAGTCTTGTCCCCTCAAGTGCCAGTTAAATTGTCCAGGTTTACAAATTCCTTAGTGGCCTCACCACAGTCCTGACTTTGGTCTGAGACAGCCTATAGTGGAGCATTTCTCTTTTTTTGCTGTAGCTTCATAATGGTCTCTGTGGATGCAACCAGTGCAGTCTGGTGTTCTTGTAGATACACTGTCTTGGTGTAACCATTAATTGGAAGATATACTTTCTGATCCCAGCTCAGAGGAAGTCCTTTATCACAGAGGAGTTAGGCATGTCCCAGTATTGGTTACTTCTGTGTGTTTAGAGTCACAAGAGGCCATACCCTTGTCCAGTTTAGTATGAAAACATTGTAGGGTCCTAACTTGCACTTTTATTTCTCTTCTGGACTTGATGGCTACCTCAGGCTTCAAGGTTCCATTTATATTCCTGAGGATATCATTATTGCAATGGGCTATGAGGTGTCAGTGGAGTCAGTGTTATCATGCAGTTGTGAACCTCCTGTTAGCATCAAATCCTTGATTTGGAGAGAGGTACAACTGAAAAATTGTTTGAGAAAGCTACTAGGAAAAAGTAGGTTTATTTAAATGTGGAAGTTGCAGTTATTGTAAACATCTTAATGTTGGACAAACATTAGACTTACCTATTAGACAAAGGACATTAACTCTAGGAACATATGTTAACTGTAACACCAAGGGTATAATATATTTAGCTACCTGTACAAAGTGTGATTCATTTTACATAGGGAAGAGTGAGAGAATGTTAAAGCAAAGAATCTATGAACATTTATATGACATCAGGACCAAAAAAGAAAACAATGCATTATACAAGCATACCATTACATGTAAACTAGCTACATTTAGATTTTTGTGTTAGAATGTGTGCCGGTTGACCCTAGAGGGGGGAATTGGGAAACACTGGTGGAATACAGAGAACTATTTTGGCAAATTGTTTTAGAAGCAAATAGAAAACCAGGTCTCAATGACATGATTTCACTCAAGCCAGTTTTAAAATTGAGATCTGCTAAATTATAGGATTTTTATATTATTTTAACAAATATTGTCATTACAAAAAATTTTTTAGAACATAATGTCATAGTTTTATTTAAGGTTCATTTTTATATATTTAAATTTATATTCACAAGCATTCATGTTTTTTATATGTGGTTTATTATAGGGTATGAATTTTATGGTGGTTTTAGGAAGTATAATCTGTGTGTGTATATATATATATATGTGTATGTGCTTTTAACTAACTCTAATTAATCAATTTGTTTGTCATTGGCTACCATTAATTAGTTAATGTATTTAAGATGAGTGCACCAAGAGTGTTGGTATCTGATGAAGTCAAGGATGAAAACGTGTTGTGAAGTTTCAGCGTTAGTGAATTAAACTGTTCGTGTCACTTTTCCTGGATGCTGGTGCTTTTTTTGTGATTACTAGTGAACGTTGGGGCACCTGCCTTCTTCTGTGGTTATTTGTTCCTCTTGAAGAGTGATAGTGAGGGGCTCTATCTTATGTAGATCGGGACCCTGTTCCATAGTAAGGGTAGTCTCTGCAAAGGGAATCTATCCCTCCAGCATGTTCTATTCATTGTTGTGTTGAGGTTTATATCCCTAGAGCGTGTAGCTCGAGTAGATTTGGTTTTGCTAAGATGGAGCATGTTCAACAATTCTGGGTTGGACATGGTTCTGTACGTTAGACAGAGATCGCCTCTGAGAAAGCGGTATGCAACAGAGAACAGTCTTAGCATTTTCAATCGTGCTGCATAGGGCAACTGTTTGAGGCCAGTAATCCTCTTGGTTAGGTACCTTTGTGGTCTCTCCAGCTGCTGGAGATGTCTAGCCAGGTACATTCCAATTGGTGCATTGTACTCAATAATGGGTCTGATGAGGGAAGAGTAGAGGGGCACCATTACATCCTTAGATCTTCATGCAAACCCTTTCGTGATCAGATGGGTCACATAGAAGGATTTTCTAACCACTTTTGCAACATGGTTATCAAAGGAAAGCTGACTATCTACTTGGGTCCCTAGATCCCTTATTTCTTCTTCAGATTTCAGGGGATTACCTCCTATGTTGTAGTTTGCGGTTACTCTGTTTTTTCCAAAGGGGATTACTACGCATTTTTTTGCATTTAGCTTGAGACCATGGCTTTGACACCATGCATCAGTCTCATTTAGGCCCTTCTGGAGGATCTCCATGTCGGCCGGAGACTCTATTAGATCACCCAGTTTGCAGTTGTCCGCAAACTTAGTCAGCCACAACCCTTCCGTGCTTGCCTGTATTTCTGAGAAGTATATGCCAAACAGGAGGGGCCCCAGGACAGAGCCCTGAGGCACACCACTCATTACTGGTCTGGATTCTGACATAGATCCCGCTACTCTTACTTTATGGGATCTGTCTGAGAGCCAGTTTGCGATCCATCTTGTGACGTAAGGGTTTATGCCCAGGCTGGTGAGCTTATCAATAATACCTGAATGGGGAATGGTGTCAAATGCTTTAGCAAGGTCAAGGTAAGCCGTGTGTACCTCCTTTCCCTTATCTATAGCCTGAGTAACTGTCTCAAAGAAATCCACCAGGTTCAGGAGGCATGATCTGCCCTTGACGAAGCCGAACTGTGTGGGGTCCAGTGACTGGAGGTTCCCAATCTCTCCATTTATGAGTTCCATAATGATTCACTCCACAGCCTTACAGATCAGACTGGTCAGGCTTATTGGTCGGTAGTTCCCAGGGTCAGTTGTGGCCCCACCCTTGTGTAGCGGGACCACCATTTTCCACCTTAATGTTGTTTAATCACCTTTAATTTTGTTTCCAAGTCAATAATCTTCTTTTGCCTCCTGTTGGTATCACTACAACTAGTTTTGGTAAGTTTGGAGGTCATGATGCACTTGATCTGGGATGCATATGCATTTGTCCTCAGATGTATGTGCAGTCAGACATTGTGCAGAAGGATGTTAAGTGACACACACACCTCTGGATTTTAGTTTCACTTAGCTTTATTCCAGATTTGCCACAGAGTACATAATGGTGCCAACTTCAGACTATGTAGCCATGTCTCGCAACCACAAAGGCCTAACCATAAACCCAACATATTAGTCATAGGAGAATCCATTGTTTCTCACCAGTGCTGGATAAGGAGAATGTCACAGTTAATTGTCTGTCAAGTGCCAGAATCTGCCATATCACACACGCACTTGAGTATGTCAGCAACAGGTACTGGTATGACTCTGCCATAGTTCATGTTGGGGTGAACGACTTGAGATGTACCTCCCTAGACTATATGAAGAGAGACATGATTGAGCTCACTGAATATGTGTCCCAGGGAGGTGTGTCCCTAGCCTTAAGCAGCATTCTACCATCACCCAGAATGATGCCTCAATACAAATAGAAAATGATTGACTTCAACAATTGACTTAGATTCTGGTGTCATTCCAGGGGAATCCAGTACCTGACAGTCTGGGAAGATATGATCGACAGACCACAATGCTTTAATAGAGATGGCCTGCATCTGTCTCACTTGGGCTTCAGTCTTCTGGCAAAGGCCCTTGCTTCCCTCATTGTGCCTTTTTTAGAAAGAGTCCTGAGCTTGATAAAACCAACATAAAAATTTCAACAAAATGCAAATTAAAAGTCATGCTGTAAACGCTACGAGTTTAAACATGAAACTGCACTCATTGCAAGCATTCTTAACCCTGTAAGATGCTGACATTTGTGCAGTCACAGAAACCTGGTTCAAAGCTGTGGAGAGCACCCCAGCTTTACCTGGTTACTCATCCTATCATACATTCAGACCCCAAACTGTGGGCAGCAAAGCCAAAGGAGGTGAAGTTTCAATATGTATTAAAGACGTACACACCTCCAGGCTGGTCAAACAGTTTGACGCACACGAGACACTCCAGGTGCAGTTAACCATTGACAAGACTCCTATTCAAATTATAGCATGCTACAGGCCCCCAAATTTGACTCAAGATGCCCACTCCACCTGTCTGGTCCTCTTCATATCTATCAAGATTCAACCCTTTACCCTGATCATGAGCGATTTTAACTACCCAACCATAGATTGGAAAAACTACTCATGCCAGAATGCAAATGCCCAAAGATTCCTCAATTTTATCAATGCAAATGCCTTGGAACAGCTAGTCAGTACCCCCACAAAGAGGTGATAATATCTTGGACTTGGTATTAACCAACATGAGTAACCAATGCAGCACCCCTACAGTATCTTCCTCCCTGGTAAGATCCGACCATAAAGCAGTCACTTTAGAAGTCAGCATCTCCCCTGACCTCCCTCTAGCTATGGTCAAACAAAAAAAACTTCTTCAAAGCTGATTACAATCTCCTGAGGGATGGTATAAACAGCTTCACAACCCCCTCCCCTTCTGTTGGAACTGGCACCAATTTCCAAATCTACACCAAGTACTGTACGAGGACTTATATAGCTGCATGGAATCAGGAATACCTGACAGGACAAAATCATCCCCCGCAAGGAAGAGTAAACCTGTCTGGCGGACATCTGCAATAAGTAAACTATATAACAAAAGGGAAAAAATTGCTGTCCAGGACCAAAAAGGAGCAGGTGCCCAATTGGAAGCGATCTCTCCTTAGCCTGAACAAGCAAATAAAAGCACTAGTGAAATCCTCTATAGCCAACTTCGAGTCCCAATTGGCTACATCTACTAGAGACAGTCATAAGGCCTTCTTCACATATTTCCATAATCTCAAGGAAGGACCCAGATCTGTTCAGAACTGGTGGTCAAGTACACACATACACAAATGCTGTAGATTTAGCCAACCTACTGGCTGACAGATTCATCAAAAACTTCACACCTCTATCCCCCCCATCAGTAAATCAGGACATCTGAGTACCTGCCCCCCTCCCCTTATCTCTAGGGAACAGGTTATCATTGCCCTCTCAAAGGCAAAAAATGCAGCCTCCATGGGACTCGATAACATCCCAGGCTGCATGCTACATGAACTCAGGCATGAATATGCAGAATCATTGGGCACCCTATTCAACCAAAGCCTGAGTACCAGCTTTGTCCCAGCCGAGTGGTGGACAGCCACTGTCATCCTTTGACACAAAGGTGGAGCATCCACCGATCCAGGAAGTTATAGACCCATCAGCCTAACTAGTCTGATCTGCAAGGCCATGGAATGGGTTATCATGGACCTCATTAACAGGGACATTGGCAACCTCCAAACACTCGCCCCCACACAGTTTGGCTTTGTCAAGGGGAGATCATGTCTGTTAAATCTGGTGGACTTCTCTGAGACAGTCATCAAAGTCATGGATGAGGAGAAAATGTGCATACCTCCTACCTTGGTCTGGCCAAAGCCTTTGACACTATTCCCCACTCGAGCATAACAGATAAACTCTCTCAACTAGGCATCAATCCATATGTTATCAGATGGATAGCAAACTGGCTCACTGATAGAACCCATTTAATCAAAACAGGGGAAGCCACCTCAAGCAGTAGGCCCGTAATGAGCGGCATACCCCAGGGATCAGTCTTGAGACCTCTGTTATTTGGGATATACATCTCTGAGGTGAAGACCAAAACTAGTGGGCTATGGCTGACCAACTTTGCAGATGACTGCAAGCTGAGCACTGTCATCAGTTCCCCAAGTGATGTGGAGATCCTCCAAGAGGGTCTCACCCAAACAAATGACTGGTGCCAGAAACATGGCCTAAAAAGCTGAATGGCAAAAAATGCATCATCATCATCCCCTTTGGGGAGAATGACATGCCAACATATTTTCACATTAATAGCAATGTCCTAAGCATACAATCAGTCATGAGGGATTTGGGCACCCAGGTTGATAGCAACATGACTTTTAACAGCCATGCTGCGTCCATTGTATGGAAAGCTTTCTACATGGCCCACCTCATAAGTAAGGGTATCTCATCCAGGTACAAGGATGGCATAATATCCATGTATTCTTCCCTTATAAGGCCAATTATTGAGTACAGTGCCCTCTTCGGCATGTGCCTCGCAAAGCACCAGCAACCAGAGGGAGACCACAGAGGTTCCTCACCAGAAGAATCCAGGGCCTCACACATTTACCATACACAGATAGGCTAAACTGGATGGGAAATAGAAAATACACCCCTGGGATTCCACCTGTCCAACCTGCTGGACAGGAGCTTTGGGTGCTGACTTGTCTAAACATGAGCTAAACTCTTGGCTAGGCTTATAAGGGCCTCAAGGCCAATAGCCTAGTAACTTCCTATGATCCTATGTCCAACCAAAGCATTTCTGTCGAATCTGCTTTTTGCTAGCTTGGTGCTTCTTTCGTATATATAATTCTATATTTTACATATATGAAAAAGTGCTTAACAGCCATATTGCAGTACTCAAAGAACTTCTTCTTGCCATTTTATAATCTCATTTACAGGCTGTTACATCTCCTGAATTCTCCTTTTATTCATTCCACACCTTCTAATGGCTTAAATGTATTGAGTGTTTCACTTTTCGCATGTATAAACCCACTCTGTTTTACAGATCGATAAAGCCCTGACTAGGCCCCAGGTGATCCAAGTTCAATTTGTGGATCGGTTGACACCACAGTCTGGCAGGAGAAAAATGAAATTTAACTGTTATGACATTGGGGAAGATGATGTGGTATCTCCCAGCTGACCCACTGCCACTCCAGTACTAGGGCAGAAGGACTGAGCATGAAAAGCAGGACATCATTTTGGGAAGAACGTGCTGTTTCTACTCAAGCCAGCAATTGTAGGCCATGTCCTTGCTTGTAAGGGTGACTGCATGCACAGGATAGAGGGGCATAGGTGACTCTGCAGTGAATGCAGGTGGATGCATTACTACTAGGGGAGTGGTACAGGTTTAATATCAACACCTTCAGTTAGTGGAATGCCAATGAGGGTACAAGGTTGCCTGAATGATATCTTTCCGCACAGCTGCCACCTTTAAACAGTATGGGTATATACTCCTTGTATGAAGGAATAAATGGGCTGAGACTGATGCAGTTCAATTTTGATGCCTCTGGCCCCTGTGTCTCAAAATTGCCCTAAATCTAGAGCATCTTGTTTATGATTTATGATGGCTTAGCATTTTCATCCAGTGCTTTTTAATTAAATTAGACTGTTTAGCTAGTTCATTCAGTGAATGCTGTCAAAGCAAGTGATCCCAGTTATCCATATCTGAGTTTTTAAAATTTAAGTCCAGGCATTACACCATGAAATAATTTTGATCCAATGGCAGTTATAGAGCTTATTATCTACTGTTAATAAGTAGTTTCTTTTCATAAAACTTTCAAGAGTAATTCTGCACCACAAGACAGAGTCTCAGAGAAACGTAGCTTTGTCTACAGAGTTCATGCCAATTTTCTTGCCATGTTTCCTAGATAAATTCATTTTAAATCAGCTAGGAAACTGCATGGTATTGACGAAAACAAACAAACAAACATAACAGAGGAAAATTTCAGCTTTATGTAAAATTGCAAATGAATAAAGCATTGTTGTCAAGATACTTAAACTAATTCCAAAATTATATACAAAGACGTTAAATTTGTTGTGAAAGTGCATAATTGTTTAATGCTTTATTATATCCTGTAGGATAACTTCAGTGTCATGTTTTTGTTCCTAAGTACTGGAGGAAAATGCATGGAAATACTTTGCTTTAGCTTGTGAACTTATACCTTTTCATGCAGTTTCTGTGCTATGCTGTCTCTTGCCTGCTGATGCACTTCAGAATTCGTTCTATAACACACATGTAGGTGGAGAGAGCATTAACTGAATGATAATGATTGTGGCATTTTTTTTTACCCCCAGCACTCCCTAAGGGTACCCAAAGGCTCCCACTTCTGAGACCTAGCCAGTGGTGCACCTAAGTTAATTGGCTCCAGGTGCATTTCCCTGGCCTGCCACTCATCAACTTTAAGTTGAGGAGCAAAAACAGGAGAAAAAAGCAGCACCTTCTGTTTTGACGCTATAGCAACCTGCTTGCTACAGCTGTAGGATGAGGCTTGTTACAAATAAAATATGAAGTGCTTCACTTCAGTCCTTTAGCTGTGATCTCAAATACCGATTGTTATTTCTGTCTTAGTGTTAGTACTGCATGGTTACTGCACTGCTGCACCTTCATTATCTGCCACAAACCCTAAAGCCGTGCACTGGGGCCAGCCACCCCCTTTGCCCTGCTTAATGCGTCCCCTAATCTGATTACACCCAAAGCAGACCTCTCCCACCACTCTGCCCTTGCTACACCGCTGGTCCGATCAGTTCATTCATTCCTACACAGGTGAGAGATGTGCATTCCTTGCACTGGGTGAGAGCTGTACTGACATTGTTCCCATTCAGGGTAGCCATTTCATTCTTTCTTTTCCATTGTTCAATAAAAGCTAGTCATTAGGGAGAGGGGGTTGTTTACTGCTTCTAAGGAGGTACCCACCTAAATTCCTTCATGTACATAGCCTCACAATAGCTGCCCAGTCAGGGAGAGACATGTGTGCTCCCAAATATGTCAACTCCCCAGCTCAGTTGTTTGAGCAATGATTATGCAGCAAAAGCCTCTCTGACAGTTCACCCAGTAAGAATCTGTCTACAAGTAGGCATTGCAGATGTGGCAGGCAGGCCTAACTGCCTGTACCCATTCCAGTATGAGCAAGGTGGAGTTGACCACTCAGGCTCATTGTGTCCTGCCCAGTACCTTCAGCACCCATGTTGCTAGTCAAACAGGGGTCACTTGGGTCAAAGTCAAGGCTTCATCCATCTGTCCCTGCAGTTAAGGCACAGAAAACTGGTTGGAGATGATACTGTGTATCAGTATATAAAAGTACTTTCATCAGCTCTGTAGCCCAGTGTAGAGAAAATGATATCACTACATTAAAATGAACCTAAATATAGTGATAGTGATTAAAGTTTAGCACACGTTTCCACCCTTACTCTGTACTCCGTAGTTTTGGCCTATTATTAATAGGAACAGTGCATTTATAAGAGAGTCTGCTCCTAAAAGATACTGTTGCATCCCTAGATTGGATCTCTCCTAGTGATGTGCACTAATGTTTAATGTAGAGAATAGTGAGAATAACTTCACACTCACTCTCTGTTTCTTTGCATGCATTTTCAGGAGCTGGAGCTGATTTTGTGATGCTGGGAGGAATGTTTGCAGGCCACGATCAGTGTGCAGGAGAAATTATAGAGAAAAATGGGGAAAAAATCAAACTTTTCTATGGAATGAGCTCAGACACAGCCATGAAGAAATATGTTGGGGGAGTGGCCGAATACAGGTAAGAGAATGTAGCCTGAATGGCAAAAAAAATTTAGTATAACATAAATGAACAGTGAGGCAAGTTACATGCCAGAATCAGTGAGTAGATGTATATAACCACAGATGTAGTTGAAATATGTGTGTGTGTGTGTGTGTGTGTGTGTGTGTGTGTGTGTGTGTGTGTGTGTGTGTGTGTGTGTGTGTGTGTGTACATTTTATATATATATATGTATATATATATATATATATATATATCAGCCCGTGCAATGTCCTGAATATATAAAAAAGAAACTGCAAAAAAGTCCACCCCAGATGTAAAAAACATGCCACCCAAACCTTATTTCATATTAAGAAATTAATGCCGGAAATCTGTAAAAAAAAAAATACAAGCTATTTCACAAGTACAGCATGAAAGTATAGTAAAATATAAATACCACCCATTCTTTCAACTTGTAAACACGTGATACAAGAGTTTAACACCACAATAAAATTTAAAAAAGTAGAACTTGAAGAATCCAGGTTAGCAACATGTCCTTAGCAGCATCACAGCAGTTAACATAATGCTTGTAGACCTCCAGTCTGTATATCAATCTCACTACAAGCAACTGTTGAAAATGTCTGCAAACCATAACTTACTGTAATGCAGTTTCCAAATGCATAATTCTAACAAGAAAAAACCTCCTACCAGCCTAACTCTTAAATCCACCAAATACTGTATTTTTCGCAAAAAAAAATTCCCCTAAAAATAATAATTGTCTTTCACTTTTCCTTTCAACTCCTTTTCCCCTAGGGAAAGAAAACCCCTAAAAAATGTACCCTCCACAACCAGAGGAGAAGTTGTGGGTAGCAATTCATAAAAGAGCTAAAGGACTTTATCTGGGAGGAAAATACAGCAAGCGTCAAGTGGGATAAGCCGATTCTTGCGGTAGAACAGGGCGGATTGGGATTACCTAATTTGAAAGGGTATTTCAGAGCTACAAAGTTAAGACTCCTATACATAGCACAAGCAGAAAACTATAATTCAATGTGGAAAGAAATGATGATGAAACATGAAGGAAGCTCAAGAAACACGGAGAGACTAGGATTTTGGATGCAGGCCTTTAAGGAGAACAATAATCATGCAGAATATTAGATCCATAAAGAAGCAGAAAGTATTCTAAGAACTACACCAATATAGGAATGGAGAAAGGAGATTCTACCAATAGGGATGACTGCAATTAGGGATTCAGACAATAGACAAAAGGGGGGCAAAATTTTTTGGAGAAAACTGGCAAAGGAGCCAAGATATTGGGAGCAAATACCTAGAGAGGGAAAGATGATAGAATGGGAAGACACCAAGAATTTTTTCGACTGCAGGTTAGAGATTGCCTTCCGTATCAGGGATTAATATCAGAGTATAGGCAAAGAGAAAGAAACAGGGGGTCCTAAATGAAAGACCAGCACTGGAATAGTTTTAATAGACTCTAGAACAGAAGCTGCCATTAAAAAAGGAATAATTAGTAGAGCATATAAAATATTGCATGATAACTATAAGAATCAATCAGAGGAGGTTAGAAAAGATTGGGAAGAGAGATTGGATAAGCAATTCACGATGAAACAATGGGGGATATATGTATGCCTCCCAAATATGCATCAAAATGTAGAAGATTTGGCATTTTTGCCTGGAAATGTTTACATGGATATTTTTATACATCAAGCAGACTCCAGAGAATTTTTCCTCAGGTAGACAGTAAATGTTGGAGGTGTGATGGGGAAGAAAGATGTAACTGGGAACATATTTTTTAGGAGTGCGGTGAGTTGGCGGACTTTAAGGATTCCCTGCGGGATGCACTGACTGAGCTGCTGGGTGGGCAGATTGGTTTGATGAGGGAGATGATTTTTCTGAGCTATAATACAGAATTGGAATTGCCTAGACATGGTAAGGCCTTGCTTTGTCTCATAATGGTGGTTGCTAAAAAAACAATTACTAGAAAATGGAAATCAAAATCTAAACCAACTATACAGGAAGTAGTAAATATAGTAACAGAGACAGAACAACTGGAATTGAGATCTTTAGGAAAGGGTAACATCAAACTACATAAGAAAAATGGGAATTGTGGGAACAGTACTTACAAGGGAGGAATGAGGCCTAAAAGGCAGCAGGACATAAATGAGCTATGTAATGTTTGAGTGAGTGGGTAGATTATAAGTGAGATATAATGTTTGCAGCTTGGAGTATGTCAGTGTGGTTTGTGATGTAAAATGCTTGCAACTAGGATTGTGTTGGTGTGGTTTGTTTTGATTTATATAAATGTATGATTGCCCATGTAGTAAGTAAGTGATGGTTTAATGAAGATGATTCTTGTTTAAAAAAAAAGCAGGACTTGAATAATTTATATAATATTTCTTCGGTTATATGATATATAACAATATATGTGAAGTATAATGTTTGTTATGTTAATATAGTTTGATTACTTTTATATGAATGTAAATTTGCCTGTGTCACAAGTGATAATTCAATAAAGATGTTTGAAAAAAAATGTGTTCTCCAGATCAAAACACCATTTTCAAAAAATTGAAAAGAAAAAAAAAATCAGCAACCAGTCATGAAATACACACAGAAATATCCCAGTTCTACTTTGAAACATTGAAAGCTGAGAGGAAAAAAAATGCCTGAAAAACAGAAGGGTGAAAAAATTATTTTGTTGTTTTTTTTTTGCAGGGACACCCCCCCACACACACACACACACACACACACTCCCTAAAAACCTGTTACTGTCCCTGACCAAGACAGCTGAGTGGGCCACACCTCTTCACTCCTTGCTTGGAACCTCTAGTGCCAGGAACACTAAATGATCCCCGGTCACTTGAGTTGCAATAAGGGTTACATCCCTCTAAGCCATGAAGCCAGTCTCAAACTGCACTGTATGTTCATAGGTTCATAGGTTCATACTAGGCTATCTGCCCAAGGGCATTTATAAGCCTAGCCCATAGTTATGTGGCTTTCGCCACCCCTTTAGTTTGAATAAAAACTATGCCTATCATTTTTCTGTGCCTCTGTCAAGCAGTGACACTGAAGTAATCCCTGGGGTATATCTGCGATCTCTCATCCATTGGTCAAGATTCCTCTTGAACAAGGCCAGCGAGGTGCTCTGCCTCACATGTACCAGGATTTTGTTCCACAGCATAGGGAGTCTCTGGGTGATGAATCTGTCCCTCCAGCACGTTCTATTTATAACCGTGTCAAGGTTTAAGTCTCCGCCCTTGTGGTTCTGAGGGATCTAGATTTTTTGAGGTGAAGCATATTCATCAAATCTGGGTTTGACATGGCCTTATATGTCAGGCACAGGTCACCTCTGAGCAAGCGGTATGAGACTGAATAGAGCTGGAGTTCTTTCAGTCGGGCAGCATAAGACATATTTTTGAGACCCTTTATCCTTTTGGTGAGGAACTTTTGGGGCCTTTCAAGCTGCAGCAGGTGTCTGGTCAGATACATTCGAACGGGCAGTGTACTCAATCATAGGTCTAATGAGTGATGAGTACAGGGGACGATGACCTCCCTTGATCTAGATGTGAATCCCTTCATGATCAGGTGGGCGATATAGAGGGTTTTCCTAACTACTTTAGCAACATGAGTGTCAAACGAAGGCTACTGTCAACTTGGGTCCCCAGATCCCTGATGACTTTTTCTGTGCTCAGTGGATTGCCACCTATATGGTAGCTAGGGGTAACCTTGTTTTTCCCAAAGGGTATGACTATGCATTTTTGGCGTTTAACTTCAGGCCATGGCTCTGGCACCAGTTATCCATTTCTGTGAGGCCCTTCTGGAGGATATCTGTGTCAGATGTGTTTTCGACTATGGCCCAGTTTGCAGTCATCTGCAAACTTTGTCAGCCATAACCCTCCTGTGTTTGCTTGTACTTCAGAAAAGTAGATGCCGAACAAGAGTGGACCCAGGACTGAGCCCTGTGGGACACCACTTGTGACAGGCTTTGAGTCTGACATGGCTCCAGCAACTCTTACCCTGTGGGTTCTGTCACTTAGCCAGTTTGCAACCCATCTTGTGATGTATGGGTTTACATTCAAGCTGATGAGTTTTTCGATGATACCTGAGTGGGGTATTGTGTCAAGGCCTTTGCCAGGTCGAGGTAGGCTGTATGGACTGCCTTTCCCTCATCAATGGCCTTGGTGACTGTCTCGAAAAAGTCAACCAAGTTTAAGAGGCAGGATCTGCCTTTGACAAAGCCAAACTGGGTTGGATCCAAAGTCTGCAAGTTCCCTATGTCTTTATTTATGAGTTCCATTATGATCCTCTCCATGGCTTTGCAGATAAGGCTTGTCAAGCTAATGGGGCGGTAAATTCCAGGGTCTGTGGAGGCACCGCCCTTATGAAGTGGGACCACAGTCGCCGTGCGCCACTCCTTGGGTACGTATCCTAAGGTGAGGCTAAGATTAAACAGCTGTCCTAACTGTGGGTTTAATTCCTCGTTGAGTTCATGAAGCACACAGCCGGGGACACCATCCGGTCCCATGGATGCTGTGTTTTTTGCCTTAGTGAGGGCAGTTCTCACCTGGGCGTTGGAGATGTTTGGGGGGCTACAATCCTCTGGAATAGATATCTCTCCTTTTGGGGGAGAGGGGGGGGAGAAGTTTGCACTGAACCTGTCAGCCAGTATGTTAGCAATGTGTGTAGGTTCAGTAATTTTCACATCATTTTGAACTAATTCTGAGCATATCTGGGAGTTTCCTCCTAGGTTTCTAACATAGCTAAAGAAGGCCTTATGATTGTCTTTAGAGTCCTTGGCGATTTTTCTCTCAAAATTTGCCTTGGATGATTTTATGAGAGCTCTTAGTTTTTTACTTATAATGATCAAAGGTGTCTTACCTTTCAAGGATTTTGCTCTATCTTGTAGTAGCCTCCTCCTTTTGTTGTAGAGCTTGTTTATGGCTGGGGTCCACCAGACTGGATGCTTGCCTTTGGTACAGAGAGTCTTAGTTTTGTTTGGGATTGCCTGATCCATGCAGTCCTGTAGGTGCTGGTAGAAGGCATTTGTAAGTGATTCAGCGGTTTGAGTAATGTTTACCACTGGCTCAGGGGCCTTAAAGGAGACCACACTAGTTTTTAGAAGTGTGAAATCAGCTTTTGAGAAGTTTTTCACTGTGGTCTTTTTGTTTCAGGTGGGGGCGGGATGAGGACCTCCAGCGAGATTAGTTTATGATCTGATCTCACCAGTGAGGGGTATACTTCGGTGTTGAACATTTTGATCCCATGTTCGTGATGATGAGATCAAGTATGTTTTCTCCTCTTGTGGGGATGGTGACTAGTTGTTCCATGGCATTTGAGTTTATGAACTCCAGGAATCTTTGGGTTAGAGTGTTCGGGCTTGAGTAGTGTTCCCAGTCTATATTAGGGTAGTTGAAGTCACCTAGTATGATGGTGTTTGGAGATACATTTATCCCTCCAATGTTTTCAGGAAGGCCATGTGAGGTTCCTGAGTTTGAGAGGGTGGCCTGTAACATGCTACAAATTGCAGAGCAGTCTTGCCTATGGTTAATTGCACCTGGATGGTCTCCGATGCATCGTGCGTTGCCACCAACCTTGAGGTGTGGGTGTCCTTTATGAATATGGACACCCTCCTTTCTTGGTGTTGTCCGGATTTTGGGGCCGGAACGCATGATATGAGGTGAAACCTGTTAGTGCTGGGGTGCTCTCAGGAGCCTTGAACCAGGTTTCTGTCACAGCACAGACATCAATGTTCTCCATATTGAGAAGGGCCTCGAAAAGTGCATCTTGAGATTGAGACTTCTGGCATTGAGCAGCATTACCCTTAGTTTTTTCCTTTTGGTGTTCTAGGGTGGTAGGTTTAGAATTTGAGCCTTGCCTAAAAAGGCACTATGGGGTGGCAAGAGCCTTTGCCAATATCCGGAAGCCCAGGGTGACAGGTGCAAGCCGTCCCTTAAGCAGCGTGGCTTGTCCAGCATGTCATCCCAGGCAGACAGACATTGGATCCCCTTTGAATGACACCAGAATTTAAGCCAATTATTAAAGCTGATCATCTTATCACTGTATTGTGGCATCATTCTAGGTGAAGGTAGGATACTGCTCAAGGTCAGGGTCATACCTGCATGGGTTACATAATCAGAGAGCTCCTCGATGTCCCTTTTCATGTAGTCCAAGGAGGTACATCTCAGGTCGTTGACACCAGCGTGGACAATGACTGAGTCGTACTTGTACCTGCTGTTGAGAGACCTGAGTGCTTGCGTTATGTGGCGGATTCTAGCGCCCGACAGGCAGCTTACTGTGACCTTCTCCTTACTCAGTCTGGTGAGCGGGACGTCAGTGTGTCTGACTATGGAATCACCAATGACAAGTGTGTCTGGCATTTTGTTTGGCCTTAAGGGCTGTGACTGTTTGACACTCTGACTGTGTGGTCTATGTGTTGCATGTGTTGGGTCGTGAGGTGGTAGTTGTTTGGGTGTCTGCTTTGGTGGCCTCTGCTGTTTTGGTAAAATTTTGATCAGAGCCTCCGAGTATGTCTTTGTGTGAGTATGTGTATGATTTGAAGTTGTGATGGTACCATGTGTGACTGGGTATGTATTGTGTGTGGTTACCTTCTCCTCCTGTCTGGTCTTGCCAGTCCTATGTTGAGAGAGCTCAGCCTCCAGTTTGGCCGTATAGTTGCATCTCTCGCATGTATTTGTGTTTTGTGGGAGAAGGAGAGGATTTTCTGTGTACATGAGGCAATTATAACATTGCCTCAATATTCCCAGGTTCACCAGTTGAGCTGGAGAGGACACTAGCAACTGATCCCTTGACATACTAGAAGTAGTAGATAAAGAGACTTTCAAAGGACTCCGGGGGAAGTGGGTTTTAGGCTGGTAGGGTACTATCTATAATAAGAGTGCTTTATCAAGGTGCAAGTACTGTAGGAGTAAGTGCTAGGCTTTACAGATAGAGAATAGTCTACTTGGGAATCAAGTAGAGATGAACTTTTCAGTTATAGGATATGCTGGTTAGATCAGCAGTACAGCTCGAGGAAGGTAGTTCTAAGGGAAAATTTGAAGAGTGGAATTTAGATGTCCCGAATAGTTTAACCTTGTTTAACCGCCGCTGCTCTTGTGTGCAACAGTGGCAACTCTGCGCTAACGCGCGTGAACGTGTTTTATAGCAGGGGGCTGAAGGGAGCTAGGAATTGGCCCAAAACGACCAATGGACTACTAGTTTCTGGCTGAAACTTCACCAAATCGGACAAAAAGGCCGCTCAGTGCTTCCCACTCCCACTGATAAGCAAAGAAACTTCCCTCCTTCCTAATAAGGCAATGGATCAGTAACAGGAACTAAAAACAAAGCCCAGGGATCAGCAACTCTGAAACTGGACTACTCTAGTTCAGTAAGGCGGGAAAACAAGAGATTTTTTTGTTTTATTACAGAGATAAGGAAAAAACAGACAGTAAATGCTATAAATGCTGTAAATCGGCTAGCGCACTTTAGTGCGTAGCCTACAGAAACAATTTGCAACAATTAGTAACTTAAAGTGCAATAAACAGTGTAAAATGCAGAAATCACTTAAAGTAGCAGTAAAACAGGCGAAATGCAGTCGCTAGCTTAATAACAGTGGGAAAGCCACAAAAAAATACTTATATCTGGTAGAAAGTCACTCTTTTAGCTCTCTGCTGCTTGGATCACTCTGCAGGCCACCACGAGGATCTGTGCTGAGTTGGTACAAGCTGGAAAACGCGTGTTTAGCGTGTTTTATAGCAGGGGGCTGAAAGGAGATAGGAATTGGGCCAAAACGACCAATGGACTACTAGTTTCTGGCTGAAACTTCACCAATTCGGACAAAAAGGCCGCTCAGTGCTTCCCACTCCCACTGGTAAGCAAAGAAACTTCCCTCCTTCCTAATAAGGCAATGGATCAGTAACAGGAACTAAAAACAAAGCCCAGGGATCAGCAACTCTGAAACTGGACTACTCTAGTTTAGTAAGGTGGGAAAACAAGAGATTTTTTTGTTTTTTTTTACAGAGACAAGGAAAAAACAGACAGTAAATGCTATAAATGCTTTTAAGCGCTAGCACACTTGAGTGTGTTAGCCTACAGGTAAAATTAAGCAACAAATAACTTTTAAGAGTGCAAAACAGTTAATCAACACAAAAACAGTTTAAATAGAATGCAGAGCTGTATAAACAGGCTAAGATGCAGTCGCTAAGCAGTAAATATTCAAAAGCCAGAAAAAAATACTTAAATCAGTTATAGCAAATACAGTTATAACAAATGCTCTGAAATATACTGTATATTTCCAATATGTTTGAGAAGGACAGTCAGAACACAAGAAGGTTCAGGCGAAAAAGAAAAAAAAAGTTTTGTTTTACTTTTTGAAAAGGGAAAAAGGAGGAACAGAAGGCCTTATCAAATGTTCTCTCTGTATTAAGAAGAATGAGCTAATGACACTAGACTGGGAGGTGTGTCACAGTAGGGGCGGGCAACTGCAAAGCCACCAAGTATAAGAGCAAGACACCAACAGGGAGGGAGGGTAGGACAAAATCTAAGAAAGCACTACAGAGTCAAATGAAAGTTTTTAAACAGATAAGGATTTAATTATAAAAAAGATTTCCAAAGAGCAGCATATGAGAAAAAACTGAGCAAATGTTAGAAATGAAATGAGTTCTGTTTTTTTTTTTTTTTAAATCCTGGGAGTGACAATTAATAATGTATTTATAAGAATTCAAGTTGCACATTCAGTGAAATTCTTTTTTCGTCCTATACCTTCCTGGGTCTGCTTTTGATCTGTTTAAACAGGCAAAAACAGAATTATTGCTTACTGTATACCAGATAGTGAATTTATATTTTAAGTTATGTTACAGGGCAGTTACCATCTGTATCTGAAGTGCATCACCATGATGTAATGATATGGTGCCAAGTTTTGACTGGCTTAGATCTGATTATTCAATCATTTCCGCCTTTTTGTTTCCATTTTTTTAATTTTTCTAAGTCTTTAGGGTTTCTAATACCATGATGGGAATGGACCCTATTGCTCTGTCAAAGTATGATTAAAGTTTGTGAAATTAGTATTGTTTTAATCTTTGATGATAACCAAAAGTGCTCTTTGCAGCACCCACAATGTTTCCAGAACTGACTCCTGCAATTCATATGGAGGTACATTCATCAGTAACATATCTAAATAAGACGGTAAATTCTTTTTTTATGAGATATATTGCTCCTACTACTATTGGAACTGTCTGGGTATCTTTCCTCGATTCTGTGGCCTTCAAATCCTAGTATTTTATGACTTTGTGTCTCTCTGTATGTAAGACACTGTAATCAATGGGTGTAGCAATTTCAATGATCGATGCTACTTTTGTCTTCTTTTCATGGATTACTGGATCTGGTTTTCTAGCATCTATTTTTTGAACTGTTGGTAATGGGAGATCCCATGTGATATAAACAAGTGCAATTTGTATAAGCTTTTTTGTTGTTTCCTTAACAAAGGAAATTGCTGACACTTTAATTAATGTTCAATTTAATTTTAAAAACTCAACTTGATAGGATATAGTATACTAAGGAAATGGTCTTTATACACACTGATACTCCAACTGCTGTTTATTGATCAATGGGGCACAAATGGAATTCACATCAATTTCCTATATTTTATGAATGAATATTAATATTAGTTAAAAGTGCCTTCAGATCTTTAGTCAGCAGTGGAGAAAAGCATCTTGCCTTGCATTTTACTAACAATTCCAGATAAGAAACCAGTTTAAGACTAAGATAAAAAAAAACTCAAGGAGGAGAGAGAGACACAAAGAAGACATTTGTGCTTGTCAGTTTCAGTAATTATTTGCCTAATATCTTACAAGTGTTTTCTTTTAAAGATTATGTGCTGTCTTTGCATTTGTTAAAAAAAGAGTAAACCACTTGCTTTATCATTCGGATAGATAGATGTAGATAGATACACATGGATGCTGTCACTCAATCGCTGTCTCTCTGTCTCTCTCCCTCTCACACACACACACACACACACACACACACACACACACACACACACACACACACAAAAGGACTATTGTAAGTTAAAAATTAACTTGAAAAATAAATGCAGGCATACAAATATATTTTTATATACAGTCCCAAACTTTTCTCCATTTTTACTTGCCTCTGTCTTTTACTGACTGTCACAGTGAATAAACAGATACTATGAGAATTGTCCAGGGTGTGTAGTCTCCCTACTGCATCAAAAAACAGTGAAACTACACTGCTGGCACAACAACATAGCTTCATCTACAGCTGCTGGTGTTTGTAACTCAATGGGCAGGGATTCATATTCATCAACTGCCCTCACAACCCTGGAGATGCAATGGTGTTCTGAACAGAGCTCTGAATTTCAGTATCTCACTTGCAGATGCTACTCTCCCCCGGATTTACTATTCTTCCATGCAAGACTAGCTTAGTCCTGCACAGAAGCGACCATTTAGGAGCAGGACGGCAGCGCGCCATGCATATTAATGAAGGCACGCTGCCTGAGCTCCTAATCGTACATGGAGCATATAAGAGTGCAGGGGGCATGTCTGAGAGCAGAGCTCTCAGAATATACACACCTCTGCAATGAAGAACAGCAGAAAGTCCTAAAAGAATGAGTGAGACCGCTCATAGGTGTACGCATACCTCCAGCAACATCCCCCATGTGTACAAGAGCAATAGTTAACACAAAAAATATAAAGATACTTTATTTTTTATGAAGCAGATTAAATTTAACAGTAGGTGCGTGGGTTTGCCCATCGCTTAGCTACGGTTAATGCAGCGTAAATGGCAGAAGAGGATAAAAAGCAAGATGTTATGTGATCCTATCTCGCCTACATTCAATACTGATGGGCTCGGAGCCGATCCCTCGGCTCCGACTCGGCACGCTATGCTATAGAGCGAGGCCTCTTATTGGCTGAGCTATTTCTTATCCCAGGATGCACCACCACTAATCCCCCAGATCTCGTTTGCCGCTTACAAGCTAAGACGTGGTCTCAACTTGGCTGGGCTAAGTACTATTTTATTTAGGCTTTTCCTGTCAGGAATTTGCTTATTTTGAACCCAAAAGCTGTTTTAACAGCTATTGTTGTGATACGAGTGCGTTTGAATATATTTGTTGAGGAATTTGTGTTTTTTCGTTAAGGGAAAGTTTCCTGTTTTAGTTAGAGGGGCCTTCCCCTATTTGCTATTTGCTATTCTAGCGTTTTATTTGTGTGTCAAGTACCCGCTTAAGTTAGAGGGTCTTGACCCTCCTTTTCTGTGTTTTGTGCAACTGTATTGTTGTTTTAAAAAAAAAAAAAAACTTTATATTTTGAACTTTAAACTGCTAGTTTTTTGTCTATTATCGATCTTACTACTTTAGACATGTCCAAAGAGCATAGACCCTCTGGGTTTAAAAAGTGCGCGAGGTGTGGTTATAAGATGTCCATAACGGACGACCACTCCTCGTGCGTTTATTGTTTAGGCGCCAAGCACCTACAAGAGTCATGTAGCGTGTGTCACGCCTTTTCATCAAGAGTCCTCCAGGAGAGGAAGAACAAATTAATCCTAAAAGGTTTGATTAAGCCATCCTTCGAGGAGGCTTTATCTTCCTCTTCCTCTCCTTCAAAAAAGAAAAAAGTGTCGGCTCCGACCAGTCTGTCGGAACCGACTGCCAAAAAAAAATCTAGGCAGGCTTCTCCATCGGCTCCACGGACTTCGGAGCCGAGGGCAGAACGGTCTGCCTCGATGCCTCCAGTCTCGACCCCTCTGGTTTTGGAGGCAAGGACTGGGGCATCGAGAGGCGGGTCACCTTCATCGGCTCCACTGGTATTGGAGCCGATAAGGGTTGCCGGCTCAGACTCTTCCCCTTCGGCGCCAAAGTCCTCATCAGCACCGAGGGAAATTGTTTTGAAATCTCCCTCGGAACAGATAGTAATAGAATCCATTCGGAGCCGGTCCCCTAGTCCTATGGAGCCGATGGAGACATCGGTTCGGACCCAATCGGTGTCATCTAGATCCTCCAAGATGTCTGATTCGGACATCGACAGGGTGCTCCTAAGACTCTTCCAGTCTCCGGTGTTTCAAAAGTTAGTTTTGGCTCCAGCCCATTCGGCTTCGGAGCCGATGGTCCACCCTGCTTCTTTGGTTCCTCCTCCAACAGCCTCGGCACCGTTGGAGCCGGTGCTGGTGGAACCGACGGAGGTTTTAGGGTCGGGCCCGACCCTTACCCCAACTCAGGCTCTTGAGTCGGAGTTCGGTACGCGGACTTCTTCTGTCAGCCCCGGGGGGGACGCTTCGGGACTGATGTTTTTGGTCCCAAGCCTTCCTCTCGGCGCGTCGGCTGCGGGAGTGCCGTCCACCGTCGTGGCCACAGAGGTGGGACCCTCCCAGGATTCTGGTGGTCCCGCCTTCAGGGCTATGAGGAGTGCGTTAGCCAAATCATCTTTGGCTACCTCCACGGTCTCCCCAGCTCCTTCCCTGCATACCGAGACTGGGTCTTTGGCAGTCCCCCTGTCCTTAGACAGCGGAGCCCCGGGGCATGAGGTTACCCCCACTGGGGTTTCCCCCCCCTCCTGGAGGTCCTTCCGAAGCTTCTTCGGAAGAACCCCCCAGGAAAAGATCATGCAAGAGGAAGCACGTTGACTCCCCTGATGAGTCTCTTACATCAGCCACTGATCTCGATGATGCAGAGGGGTCCCCTAAGTCATCCTCAGATGATGTCTCCTTTGCAGACATCCTGGAAGCCCTTAAACAACGAGGCGGCTGGCAATCCAAACCCCCTTCTGCTGATGAGTCGGTGTTCCTTAAGGCCTTCGGGGCTCAGCCCTCCGCCTCCTGGGTGTCTCCGCCCTTCGATGAGCTCTTGGACTTGATCTGTCGAAGGGCGTGGGAACACCCAGACTCTGTGGAACCGGTGCCTGCTCGTCCTAATAAATTCCTCTCAGCACCCCCGGAAAAAGAGTTCCTGACTAAAGGTGTGGCTGTAGATGCTTTGGTGGTGGCATCTGCTACCCAGCAAGATGTAGCAGAGGCTTCGACGTCCGTCAATCCTCCTAATAAGGAGTCTAAGAGCATGGATCGGTACGGTAAGCGCACCCTAAGTTTAGCGGCCTTTACATTAAGGTCCTTGAACTATCTCACGCACTTTACCAGATTTCAGAGGGATCTGATTAAAGAACCTTCCGATACCCTCTTGGGTAACCTGCCTGAGAAGCTGGCCCAGACGGTTGGCTCTCAGCTGGCTACACTGTCGTCCATTTCAAACTCGTCCATGAGGCTCATTTCTTATGCGGCCGAAGGGGCGAGTAGAGCGGCGGGTACAGGCATTGCTCTATGGAGACAAGCCTGGCTCCGCCTGTGTCATTTTGCGGAGGCCTTTAAATCTTCCTTTGCCGACGCCCCCGTTGATGGGTCCTCCTTGTTTGGACCCAAGGTAAAGGACACATTGACCTGCTGCGAGCAAGAAGGTAAGACACTGACTGCCGTAGGGGCACGATTTTCCACTCCCTTTCGGCCTTACCCCACGGCTAAAAGAGGAGGGAAAATGTGGTTCCGTAGATCTCAGAAGTCTTACCCCTCACAGCAGGATGATCCCCCTTCCAGAGGCAGGGGAGGGGGAAATTCTTCTGGAAGACGTTGTCCCAGAGGCGGCAGAGGCCCTCGCAACACTGAAGACCGCGAGTCCTTTCGTGGCTCTTCAGCCTTTCACAGTCCCTGAGGGATTGCCCGACTGTGCAGCTCCAGAGCCAGTCGGGGGTCGTTTTTCGAAGCACCTAAAAGCCTGGGAAGATATCACTCAGGACCGATGGGTGCTTCGAATTATCGCCGGAGGTTACACCATCCCTTTCTCGCACTCTCCACCTCAGTCCAAAAAAATCCCGGACCCGCCACCCAGTCAACGGGAAACTGCAGCCTCAGAAGTTTCAAAGTTGCTGCAAAAAGGAGTCATCCAACCGGTCCCCGCAGACCAGATCGGATTAGGGACTTACTCAAGATTCTTTTTGGTGCCAAAAAAGACCGGGGACTTGAGACCCATTTTGGACCTCAGCATTCTAAACCGTTCAGTCAGAAAGTCCAAGTTCCGAATGGTCACTCTACAAACCATTCTCCCATTGCTGGAGAAAGGTGTTTGGATGTGCTCCATAGATCTCAAGGACGCTTATTACCATATCATGGTACATCAAGCATCCAGGAGACATCTGTGCTTCAGCCTAGGAGGCAGTCATTTTCAGTTCCGCGTGCTGCCCTTTTGTCTCACCACAGCCCCCAGGGTGTTCACCAAGTGTTTGGCGGTCGTGACTGCTCACCTGAGAAGTCTAGGATTCCAGGTGTTTCCGTATCTAGACGACTGGCTCCTAACTGCCACCTCCAAGCATCTACTATTGCGGAGCCTACAAGCCACTATATCACTGGGCAATTCCCTTGGAATCACCTTCAATTGGCCAAAGTCTGTGTTGCTGCCATCTCAACGCATAAGATTCATAGGGGTAGAGATAGACTCAAATCGAATGCGGGTTTATCTACCTACAGACAGGATACAAACCATACAGGCTCAAGTTCGAGCCTTGCTTCCCAGATCCAAAGCCCCAGCCAGAATGGTCCTGCAACTATTGGGATCCATGTCCGCCACGGTTCTTCTAGTTCCCCTGGCAAGGTTGCACATGAAAATTCTCCAGTGGCTTCTTTCAGCTCAGTGGTCCTTTCAGGAACTCCCTCTCAGTCACCTCATATGGATCACGGAAACCTGCAAACGGGACCTTCGCTGGTGGCTAGTGCCCTCCAATTTGGATCAGGGACGACCCTTTGTTCCACCTCCTCCGGCGGCCACTTTGACCACGGACGCCTCCCAGATGGGGTGGGGGGGGGGCATTCCCTGGGCAGGTCAGTCCAAGGCAATTCCTATCCTCTTTGCAGAGAGGCCATGAGGGTTTGGAAATGGGCAGTGTCGACCAAACGCTTTCTAGTGGCTACTCATATCCCGGGCAAGTCCAATGTGATAGCCGACAGACTGAACAGAACCATCCTCTCTCCTCACGAATGGTCTCTGAACATCACAGTTGCAAATCAAATTTTCAGCAAATGGGGAGTTCCGTGTTGCGACCTCTTCGCGACTCCTCTAAATGCGAAGTGCAAAAAGTTTTTCTCCCTCACCTGCCCGGGAAGAGCCCCATGGACGCACTAGCCTGTCCTTGGCCCACCGGCTTGCTTTATGCCTTCTCTCCAGTTCCTCTCCTCCCCAGGGTGATCCAAAAGGCATCTCTCTTGGGGAGCAAAATGATCTTAGTTGCTCCTTACTGGCCTCATCAAGTATGGTTCCCTTATCTTCGGAAATATGCTCTGGAAGGTCCATGGTTCCTGGATCAGATCCCAGACCTTTTGGTTCATCAGTCGGGACTATTCCACCAGTCCCTACACACCTTAAAATTGATGGCTTGGCTCCTCCTCTTCCGACTATAGTCAGGAGTCATACATTGGATCCAGAAGTTGTACACATCTTATCTTCGGCCCACAAGTCTGCTACAAAGAAATTGTATTCTAGCAAATGGAAAAGATTTGCTATTTGGGCTCAATTCCGGGGCCTGGATCCCATCACTATTCCCGTATCAGAAGTACTGAAATTTCTAACTTCTCTTTTCAATCAAGGCTCTTCAGTCTCTACCATCAAGGTTCAATTGGCAGCTATTTTCAATTTTCACGAATCTATAAACCCACCTTTAATGAGCAACAGATTGTGTAAGACCTTCTTGAAAGGTGCTGCGCTTTTAAGACCTCCGATTTCTCATCCTGCTCCTTCATGGGATCTCGATGTAGTGTTACGCGCCTTAACTTCCTTCCCCTTTGAACCGGCAGCGACATGTGATTTAAAATTTCTATCGTGGAAGACTGCCTTTCTGGTGGCGATTACTTCTGCCAGAAGGGTTTCAGAGCTTCAAGCTTTGTCTGTAAAACCTCCGTACTTGGTTTTTCACAAAGACAGAGTATCTCTCAGGCCAAATCCTTCCTTTGTCCCTAAAGTTTGTTCCAGTTTCTGCCTACAACAATCATTAGAACTTCCAGTCTTTTTTCCGAAGTATTCTAACAAAGCGGAATTCATATTCCACACATTAGATGTCCGCAGGCAATTGCGTTTTTATTTAGATAGGACCAAACAAACAAGGAAAACAGATCAGTTGTTTGTATCCTTTGCAGACAATAAATTGGGCAAAGCTGTCACAAAGGTCACTATTGCCAAATGGATTAGGGACTGTATTACTCAAGCTTATTCTTATTGTAACAAAGAGCTTACCACCTCTGTCAAAGCTCATTCTACAAGGGCTATGGCTACTTCGATAGCATTTCATTCTAAGCTTGCCATTAGTGACATTTGTGCTGCGGCTACATGGTCTTCCCCGCACACTTTCATTTCCCACTACAAATTGGATGTGGCATCTAGAGGACGAGCTTCATTTGGTTCCACAGTGCTCAGGAGTGTTTTCCAATGAGCCACCCAGGATTTAGGTGCTAGGGACGCTGTCCCATCAGTATTGAATGTAGGCGAGATAGGATCACATAACATCTTTTAGTTATGTACTTACCATAACTTTAGATGTTTGGGATCCATCTCCACATTCCCAATAACCCACCCTCCTTCCCCCTTCCTTGGAGGTCAGAGGATATCAGAAGGTCCGAATCCTGTTGTTTCATCTTGAAACATCTAACAATGTTATATAAACAAGTTGTGCATGTGTGCATGAATGCGGACAAACAAGATCTGGGGGATTAGTGGTGGTGCATCCTGGGATAAGAAATAGCTCAGCCAATAAGAGGCCTCGCTCTATAGCATAGCGTGCCAAGTCGGAGCCGAGGGATCGGCTCCGAGCCCATCAGTATTGAATGTAGGCAAGATGGATCCCAAACATCTAAAGTTATGGTAAGTACATAACTAAAAGATATATGCAAATGGAGCAGTACAGCAATAGTGTAGTGGGTAAAGCATTCGCCTTACGAGCAGTCATTCCCGGTTTGAGTCCTACTTCAGCACATTCCATTTTCCATGTCAAATCACTTTATGACCAATATTTTTAGTTGCATAACATACTAAATAATATATATTTGTGGACTGGAGTACTGCATTAAGTGCAGATGTGAGGTGTCAGTGTCATAATGTTGCAAAGTCCACAGATAATCACATGTGCCCCATACAGTATATGTACACAGGAATCAGGGATACAAATGGAAGGTAAAATGTGTAATGAATGATAATTCCATACAGTTTCCAAATCCCTCACCTTCCCAAGAACCATTAGACATTACTGTCTAAATTAGTGCAGTGGTAAGTGAGTAAGCACTATTAAGCAGTAGTAAGTGAGAGTAAGCATATGTAAGCACTAGTAAGCGAGTTTAAGCCCGTTTGCACGGGGGTAAGCAATGCACACACAGGTTAAGCAGTATTGAAGCTAACTCTTTGTAAGCATATTTAACTGGAGGTTAGCATTGCTTACCCTTATGCAAACCCGCTTACAAGTGCTTAAAAGTGCCTTAATCACTCTGTAGGCAACAGCCACTGTTCTGGCCAGAATCAAAATAAACAGCCTTTGCAGGTCTTGAACCCAGGACCTTGTACACTATAGTCACAGTAGTTAATCACTAAACCATCACAGCAGTACATAAGATTGAGGTATCACCAAACATATCTTCACTACAGTAAAATCAAACTGAACATGTGAAAGGAATCTATATACAGTCTTATGTTCTATAACCTACTACATAACATAAATATGTGAACTGGAGTACTGCAGTAAGCCCAGATGTAAGGTGTAATTGTAATAAAGTGTTGAAGTCTCCTAATAAACACAAGGACCCCATACAGTGTACATACACATGAATCATGGATACCAGACACATATATAACATGTAATGCATAATAAATCAATGCCAAAAAGCAAATAGAATGCAAATTAAATATTAAGCAACACTGAGCATTGCACAGGCCAGCTTAGTAGGTGTAAGAAATGTGTAGGCCAGCTAACTCAATTTGCCCATTGGTATACCCCTTTAAACAATGCCAACCTTAGGTAAGCATGTTTGTCCATAGCTCAGCATTTTCAAAACCATCCAGTCACTGCAAAGTTCGGGAAATATTCCTATTTAAACCCAACAGGTGGGAATACATCTCATAACTGGTTGTAGCTTCCCCTTGCAGGCACCATGTCTGGAATGAGAGAGGGTGTGCGCTTTCGGACACAATGCTGGGGCATCCAGGAGTCCAGAGTCATGGCAGGACTCCTTGTCAAAGACCATGAGCAGAGACTGCTGCAGGGCCAGTACCAGGCTTCCCAATATAAAGCGGAAGCCTGGGACCATCTTGCCCGTGACCTCACCAATGCCACTGGCATACCCCGAACTGGTGAGCAGGTCAGGCATCACTATGCCGACCTGAAGCAGTGAAAGGGGGATCTCTTGGATCAGTGGATCCAAGAGGCTAGGAGGACAGGGGAGGTCCCAGATGTGTGTAAGTATCACCCCACCATCTGTTTAATAATTACCAGCTCATGTATATTATGGATAAGTATGGCTAAATATTCCTCTTATGTCCTTCACAGCGGCAAGTGAGCGGGCTGCAAACCAGGAGGCCCATGGATGTCGCTTGGAGAGGTTGCGATGTGAGGCAGGTTAGTAATACTCTTGCATATACTGTCAAAGGAAATAAATCTAAAAGTATTAGTAAGTTAATTGCCTGTATAAAACCTGTATTGTTTAAGGCAAGTACTGCATACACCAGAGAATATGGAAGGAAGAGTGTCATATAGGTTGTATGTAAATAAAAGCATAATAACCTGATAATAAAGGTCTAACTGCTGGACTGCATGTGTTTACTCTGGTATCATATGGTAATGAAGATTTGCAATCACGTAATAGTACTGTTGTATTAAGCATTGTTACCCACACTGTGCAACATAAATAAAATGTGTAGAAATGTCTGTATATGACTGGTGTAATCCCCAGAGGTCATTTAGTAAAACTGAGAGAGACATAGACAGAAAAAGGTGAAAAGACAGACAATAAAATCCAAATAGCACACGCAGCTGAGACGTGAACTGTTGTATTTTTAGCACACACAGCCATGGTTCAAATCCTGGGAGTGGTAGTAGTCTGCATACAGAATCATACCCCTCAACTGTACAGATATGTCCAGAATGTCCAGTAAATTGACCCATATCTGCTGCCTGTCACTCTATCCCCCTGGGAAATCAGTGGGATGATCCCAGACGTATAGGCTGCAAACAAGAAATACAACTGATTGTCACACATCTGTAAGAACAAACCTGTCACTCTAGCAACTCACCAAACTGTTATGAGAATAATAAGCCAAGTATGTCCCGTCTACACCCCCATGTTGTCAAACTGTGACCAGAGTGTGTACAGTAACAGAGTGAGATGTATGTGCATAATAGTAATGTGAAATCTGGTACTTTGTGTGGCAACATTCAGGTAGTGCTAACAAACTTTACCCCCACAGGTCCATCAGATACGAACACTGTGCCCAGAAATAAAAGGTTGATACCCTGTACTGGTCCTGTTTACTTTGGTATTGTATGGCATTGTTATTGTTGCAGTTGCTCTGAATAATAAGGCATTACTCATCACTGTCACCCACACTCTGCTACATAATATAACTGCCTAGGAAATCCTGTATAAGAGTGATGTAATACAAGGTCAGAATGTAAAACCACAGGAGAATTATACACAGAAATCAGATAAGAGATATACAGCGATATCTATATAGCACACACAACTGTGATGGACAGTGTTTTAATGTTAGCAGACACAGCCATGGTCTGAATCCTGGGAGTGTAAGTAGGCTGCATTCAGAATCATACCCCACAACTGTACAGATATGTCCAGAATGTCCAGTATATTGGCCCATATCTGCTGCCTGTCACCCTGTCCCCTTGGGAATCAGTGGGATGATCCCAGATGTTTAGGCAGCAAACAGGAAATACAACTGATTGTCACACATCTATAAGAACAAAACCTGTCACACTAGCAACTCCCCAAAATGTTATGAGACTAATAAGCCACGTATGTCCCATCTACACCCCCATGTTGTCGCTGTGACCAGAGTGTATACAGTAACAGAGTGAGATGTATGTGCATAATACTAATGTGAATTCTGGTAATTTGTGTGGCAACATTCAGGTAGTGCTAACAAACATTGCTCCCACAGGTCTGTCAGATACGAACACTGTGCCTAGAAATAAAAAATTGATACCCTGTATGGGTACTGTTTACTTTGGTATTGTATGGCATTGTGGGTGTTGCAGTTGCTCTGAATAATAAGGTATCACTCATCACAGTCACCCACACTGTGCTACATAATATAACTGTGTAGGAAATCCTGCATAAGAGTGTTGTAAGTCACTAAAGGTTGAAGAAGGCAATAGTCTACATATGTCACCTGCTTGTGGTCAAGACATGGCCAGAGTCTGTGCAAAAAGAGATGGACAGGTACGTGCATAACATCAACCTGGAATCTGGGAGTATGTGTAGAAACAGTTAGTTAATGTTAACAAACAATTCCTCCACAGGTATACCAGGTAAGAGGTGTATACTGCAGGTAAAACCAGTTCATGTATATAGTTGTCGACAGCCATGTCACTGTCCAAACTAAGGCAATAAGGTAGTGTAGTAATACTTGTAAGGTACAGATAACAGCACTGACTAGGAAAGTAATGCGAATTACAGGACTATACTAGTTGTTAATTGACATCTCCCCCCCACCATATCTGCAACAATAAACTAAATACCCAACTCAAATGGTACGTGATGACTTCACTGTAATGTTGGATCATATGTCCTATTGTTTGATAATTATTTAAATCTGTTTCTATGCATGTGCTATGTTGAAATACTCCAACATTGGTGGCATGGTGCCATCAATGTACCTGCGTGCTGTTGTAATTACCAATGTGGCCCCAAATATGCATGTGTTCTGTTTGCTATGCAACTGTTCCATATCTGGTGTCTGGGTTAATGGGAATATCTATGCATGCTGTTATACCTAATCCTGGAATGTGTTGACTATTACTAACCCACATATTTTGATAAAACATAAACACCATAGCACGTATGGGAATATGGGTCCCAGCGGACCCACCTGTCCCACCTTAGCTGGCTGTGGCAAGGGGCACCAGCACATCTGGGGCCCACCTGAGGACCTCCTCGTCAATTGGTCCTGCAATACCTTCGGGTGGAAGCACCTCAGGGGATGCCCCCCCCCCCCCGGGAGTGGGCGCGGACAGGAACCTGTCACCCGTCGGTCTGGCTCTCTGACTCAACCCCCAGCACAGCCACCTTCAGGTCTGTGAAGGTGCAGTGGTGACTGCCCATGGCTGGGGACCTGAGTCCCACTGTTTCCACTAGGGGACTCATGGGTTTCCGATTTCCCAACATCCCTCCCCATCAAGGTGTTTATCCCCCACATGTGTCATATACCGCCCCTGTATGCATCTTGTTTGTCTTGTCTGTTAACCTACCCAAACTACTCCTCAAATAGACCTGCTATTCCTCCCCAACATCCCACTCTCACCTGGAAAAAAAAAAGGGCGATCTGTTCCCAAAAAAAAAAAAATCACGCCCCATACATACCTGTCCATTTCACATATGTGTCCACTGGAGATTTCTCGAGATGTCATAAAGATGCTCATACACCCTTCTTCTTAGGGGTCTCTCTGTTTTACCAACATAAAAACCTAAACAGAATATGCAGACCCCTAAATATACTTCTCCTTTCGATGCACAATTGTAATAATCTATCAGAGAAATAAAGAAACAAATGCTTTTTTTAAGCATTCCCAGAAATGTAAAGAAATGGAATTAAGGTTTATGGTATTAGAGCAAGTCACGCCTGAATTAAGAGGGGGGAGTTGGGAAACATTACTTGAATACCGTGAACTTTATTGGCAGCTTAAACTAAACGAGACTAGGTTCCTAGGACTAAACGACAATATTAACATTGCCCCAGTGTTAAAATTAAGAAGGGCTAGACTTTAATATATTTGGGATGGGGTTCCACAGTGTAATCATAAAAGTTCATAAAAAGTTCATTAGGATATGTTTAGTTTTTAATGTTAGGCACATTGCATTTCATTTATGTATTTTAATTATTTGTTTAAAGAATGAAAGACATGGAGTTATTAATTATCAAAGGAAATGTATGGAGTCATTGTTTTAATTAATTAATTAATTAACTGATGAATTACTTGTTGACCAGCTGATATGGAACATTACTATTTAAAGGGATGATTTATAAAGATTTTATTTAGTCCTTGAAAAAGCCTGGTAGAGTACCGGGCGAAAGCACTTGGTTGGATTTATTTTATGTTTTGGAAATACGCATTAAACTTTTGCCTTAAATATTTGCCTTGATTTTTGGTGGGCTCCAGGTCCTGTGCTTGTGGATATTTTCAATTTATTTGGTTTGGTTGCTGCATTGATTTGGTTCTCTCCTAACAGCCTAACACTTTTATAAGCATCTAAAGATCTTTTATCCGTGAGGAAAATCTCTCCTATTATAAATAACCTTTCTACATATATTTTCCTTTGGTATTGTATTTAAATTCCTGATATCATGTATGTAACTAAATTTTTTTCACTAGTTTCTTTAAATTGTACCACTGCAATTACTGTTTTTTGATGTGGAGCTTTTCTCCCCGGGCCTGTGCTGAAAATGTACATATATCCAGTTGGACTAGCCCGGTTAACAAATGTAAAATAAAATAATAAAATAAATATACATAACCCTGATGTTTTCACAAACATATCATCCAGCCCAGTCATTCAACAGTACAGGAAATGTATGTAGATGTATGTGTGTGTGTGTATATATATTTATATCTAAATAGATATAACATATCTATATGTGTAGATATATATATATATATATATATATATATATATATATATATATATATATATACATATATAAATATATACACATATATTATATATATACATACATATGCATACATCTATAGATATATATGTCTACATCTATATGTCTATATATATTCAGCTCTATATATATATATATATATATATATATATATATATATATATATATATAAGCATAAATGTATATCTATATATGTATATACAGACATATATCTATAGATATAAAAGAAAGCACAACAAAAACATATATATCCACATGCACCGTTAATGGGAGTGAGGGGGCCCAAACAACATACGTCTTGTACGTATAGATATCCCCCCCACAGCCAAACACATCTGCCCTGCAGTACAGTATCAACTGTTGCAAGTCCCATAACCAGGACCTGACACAACATGGGCACGAGATGTTAACAGTACTCCATCTCACCTGTATGATGTCAGGCTGGTATCAATAACATATCATGCATTATATTCTGGCTACCATAGGGAATGTACAATGTGGAAGCAATCAACATTCCTAAGATACATATACACAGACACATAACATATATACAGATACATATTTATATATGTCTATATATATATATATATATATATATATATATATATTTATATTTATATATGTAACTACACATACACACACAGCAACATGTATAGGAAGATACATATGTAGAAGGTGCACACAATCCGGTACAGCCATTATGCCTACAGTTGCCACCTTACCAACTGGAAACTGTATGAGCCACCAATACAAATGACAATTGTTGCCTGCAACATATACCCACATAGAGGTCAAAGGATATAACACCACACACAGGTTTGCATACATATAAACAGACTAATGCAACTGTGAAACAGTTGTATTAATACAGTATTCTGGAAAGGTTTACATATATTGCTGTCCAGGCCGAGGCCTTCAAGTAGTACAATAGTAAAGACAGACTGGGCCACATGATAACAATCAATCAACAGTAAGTAATGCAGATGTATAGTCCAGCTGCCTCTGTCTACACTCTGTACACAATCTCTAGGGGCTAAAGACCTCATTTGACACAATGGGATGTATCTGTTACATAACAAGGCATAACTGACACCATCACAATCACACTGACAAATAGAACAGTCTGTATGGCAGGAAGCAGTAGGCCTGCATTTACTCAAGGTGAATTGTATGGTAATGTTCATCCAGATACCTTAAGGCAGCTTACCCCTGATACCCCCACATGTTGTAACAGCCTAGGTTAGTTATGGTGCATCCCCCCATAGACTGACATACAGGGCCATATACCACTGTTACATACATTGGCCTCTGGAGTGTATAAGGGCACACATGTATTGTGTAGATGAAGCCCACACATATATGGACCCAACCCCACAATATATGTGGGGGCCACAACAGCAGTGGACTGATGGCAGGAATGGCAGCATGACCTACTCACAGCCCACTACATAACAACCCCTGACAGCATGTCATATGGACAATGCCTGGTATGTAGGTGGAGGACAGAGGCTGGAACACAGGCCCATATGTGAAATACTGTTGTCATACACTAAGCACATCGCTGGTGTTACAGGATAGTCTGCAACATACCCTTAGTCAGAAATATGAAGTTAGAAACAGAAACGGATGTAGCCATGTACTGATAGCACTCAACACACACACTGCCAGTGATATATCTGACATAAGACCTGTGTGGTTGACAGACAAAACATAACAGGCACATCTCTGGTCATCAAGTGGGTAGGTCCACAGTTAAGAGCAATGCAGATACACTGCATTCCAAGTTAAACTAGTATGTACACACAAACCCTGTAAGACTGGTGCTATACAATGCATACAGCGCTACTCATACTCTGTCTGTAGTTCTGTACCCTCATACAAATATGTAGCTGGCCTGAGTGTGCAAGTTCTCTTGTAAGAGGTATTGCTACCTGCTGTCTGTAACACAGCTGCCCACACACAGGAAAGATGTCCACCATACAGGAAAGGTAAAGGGACCACGCCCACATGATGTAGAGATTTATAGTAGTGGGTTGCCATGGCACTGGTAATTGGAAGTACTACACAGCATGCTGCATGCAGGTAGCAAGTGGTGGACACTGATAGGTGCAGAGGCCATCACCTGGTCATGTGCATCACCTACAAAATCCATGCTGCAATCTTTTCAAAGCAGCTCAATCCATTTACTGGAGAGAGACCGAGATAGAGAGAGAGAGAGTGAATGAAAGGCAAAAAAAAAAAAAAATCCATCCAGCAAACTATCCAGAAAAGATGTGAAGTATATATACATGTAAGTGATTGTAGTAACTGGTCCATAATAATGGGATAGATGATGTGGAATGATTTATATGTGCCATCAGGTGTTTTTGTTGTAATGATGTTCAACTGAACAACTGCTAAGGACAATAGAATCTGTCCCTGTGGGTAGTGGGCCATACCTGTCAACTGTGCAGAGCAGCACTGATAAGTTTTTGTTTTTCCCAAAGGGGATGACTATGTATTTTTTTGCATTTAGCTTGAGGCCATGGTTCTGACACCAGGTATCAGTCTCCGTAAGGCCCTTTTGGAGGATGCTTGTGTCAGCCGGAGAGTCAATTATGGCTCCCAGTTTGCAATCGTCTGCGAACTTGGTTAGCCACAGTCCTCCCATGTTTGCCTGTACCTCAGAGAAGTATATACCAAGCAAGAGGGGTCCCAGGACTGATCCCTTTGGGACTCCACTTGTAACTGGTTTAGAGTCGGACATGGCACCCGCGACACTGACCATGTGAGTTCTATCCCTGAGCTAGTTTGCAACCCATTTTGTGACATATGAGTTGATATTTAAGCTGGTAAGCTTATTTATGATACCAGAGTGGGGTATTGTGTCGAAGGCCTTTGCGAGGTCTAGGTAGGCTGTGTGGACTACCTTTCCCTCATCTATGGCTTTGGTAACTGTTTCGAAGAAGTCAACTAGGTTTAAGAGGCAAGATCTGCCCTTAACAAAGCTGAATTGGGTGGGGTCCAGTGTTTGGAGGTTCCCAGTGTCTTTGTTTATGAGATTCATGATGATGCGCTCCATAGCCATGCAGACCAGGCTAGTCAGGCTTATAGGGTGATAGTTCCTGGGATCCGTTGTGGCGCCACCTTTGTGGAGCGGGATCATTGTTGCTGTACGCCATTCTTTGGGTACATAACCTGTGGTAAGGCTGAGTTGGAACAGTGAATTCATGTGAGGGTTTAGTTCGATTTGGAGTTCGTGTAAGACGCAGCCCGGGATACTATCTGGTCCCATTGATGCTGTGTTTTTTACTTTGGAGAGGGCTGCTTTCACCTGTGTGTCTGTGATGTCTGGGTGACTGCATTCTTCTGGGATAGACACAAGCCTTTTTGGAGGTGGGAGGGGGGGTGAGGTTTGAACTGAACCTATCTGCCAGGATGTTAGCAATGTCTATGAGTTCAGTGTATTTTGTGCCATTTTGCACCAGCTCAGTGCAGATCTGAGAACTGTCACCCAAAGTTTTGACATAGCTAAAGAACACCTTGTGATTATCTTTAGTTTAGACACTATTTGTGCAGCAGCCACTTGGGCCACTCCTCATACCTTTGTTTCTCATTACAAATTGGATTTGGCCTCCAGGGATAGAGCCAGTTTTGGTTCTACGGTTCTCAAGAGTCTGTTCCATTGAGCCACCCAGGATAGAGGTGCTAGGGACGCGGTCCCATCAAGCAAGAATGAAGGCGAGATTGACAACTTAACATTGAGAAGTTATGTACCTACCATAACGTTCCATGTTAGTTGTCTTCTCTCGCCTTCTTTCTTGCGACCCTCCCTCCTACCCCCTTGCCTGGACAGACCTTGATCTCCCTTGTTGGAAGATTGCTTCTTTAGGCACCAGTTAGTATCTGGTTCCCATTACAGCCCTTCCTTTAGGCTAATTGCTTTCTTTCCTCAGTGGAAAGTTTTTTGTGCTAGGTGTTTTTCCCTATAGGTACCAAACGAGATCTGGGTACTTACCGCCTTGCATCATGGGATATGGGGCTGCCTCGAGCTGGTAAAAGTGACTCTTGAGCTTAGCAGTGAGTGAGCCGAGGATCGGCTCCGAACCCATCAAGCAAGAAAGAAGGCGAGAGAAGACAACTAACATGGAACGTTATGGTAGGTACATAACTTCTCATTTTAGGTTTTTGTGTATATAAATGCCTAGTAATTTAGTATGTATGACAACTTCAGTTTTCATATGGTTTATGAGGTAACTGGGAATGATACTATTTTGATTGAAAGCTATTTGGGAGTAAATAGGATTATTTTGGATTTATTTGGATTAATGAATACCTTGGCAGATTTCAACCAGGTTTCTACAAAGGAGAAAGACTTCTGGGTAGTTCTTAAAGTTTATTGATGCTTTTTATAGTGCAGATAATGGTGCCATCATTTGCATACTAAATTAGGTATGCAGTTTTACAGGCTTATTACGTAGGATGTTGATGAGAATAGGTCCCAAGATTGACCCTTGTGGTATACCAGCTAGGATGGGGAGGAAGGATGAGATATTGTGTGCACTTGACTGCCTGAGCTCTGTTTAAGAGATAGCAACAGAACCATGGTGTAGCAGTGGTGTCGAGCCCTAGGTTATCAAGTTTGCATAAGAGAATGGATTGTGAGACTGTGTCAAAGGCTTTTGATAAGTCAAGGAAGAGGGCAGACACTAGGTTCACATCATTCCTATTTGTGTTTACTGTATTGGTGAAACTGTGTAAAGCAAGAGAAGTACTGTGATGGAGGCAGATGCCATGTTGAGATACAGAGAGGAGATTTATTTTGTGTGAGGTAGTGTAGGAGCTTGGACTGGATACATTTCTTTTCTTTTGGGGGGTACACATTTCTTGAGTATTTTGATAAGGGGGAAGAGGATGGCTATGGGCCTATAATTTGAGAGTTCAGTTGAATACCCCCCTATGTGAAGGGGAACATGTGTTTTTTTTTTCTGGGGGAGGGACATAGCTTCACTGATATTGTCATTTATTAGAAGTGAGATGTAGTAGTCTATGACTTAAGCTGCCATTTGAAGGTATTCTCCAGGTAAGTTGTTGGGGCTAAGTAGGTGGATTTCAATTTAAGTAGTAGCTTTTTTTATATAAATAGTGGGGAGTGGCTAAAAGCAGTGGTTATGAAGAGAGATGGTAAGTGATGCTGATGTCTGGTTATTGGTCTGAGGGGAATTTTGACGTAAGGATGAGACTGATTGAATGAAAGGGGCATTGAAGGCATCAGCAATGTTAGAGGAGTTGGTATTTAATGTAGGAGATGGCTGAGCAGTATGGTCGGGACTGAACAGCTAATTTATGGAAGATAAAAATGTTTTTTGATTCTGGTAGTTTTTAATGTTGCAGGTCAGAACAGTATGTTTTTTATCTGTCAATTTGATTTTTGGTTTGTTTTCTGACTTGGATGATTTTTTTGGAGATTTGTTACTGTTCATTGAATAACCATGTATTCCATGCTCTACCTCGAAGTCTCAAGAGGTGTTTTATATTTCAGAACAACCAGGTGGCAGGTGTGGCCTTAACTCATTTTTTCTGAGTGGAGCAAGTCCATTTAGGATGTTCAAGAAAGTTGAATTAAAAAGAGCTACTGCATCACAGGATGGTATTTTAGAATGTTCCAGTTATGAAGTTTTGGATAAGAGTTGAAGGAGTCTTTGTTAAATTGTGTGAAATTTTGTGCTTTGCTGAAATTTTGTAGCTTTTGTATATTAGTTTGCTTTCTTATTAAGTAAGTAAGTAGGGAAATGATCACTCATGGTGAATGGAAGGGTACTGTATAAGGAGATGTTATGGAGCATAGAACTAAAAATCCAGTCTTCCCTTAGTGTTGCTTTTATTGTAATGGGTGGGAATGGTGATTAGTTCTGAGAGAACATAAAGATTTGGCGATTGAATACATGAGTTAGGAGACAGAGAGAGAGAGAGAGATAGTTAATATTAAAATTGCCCATTATTAACTTTCCTTCGGAAATGTTAGTTGAGACCCAACAAAAGAAATCTTCTGCAGTGGGGAGTTTATTACCAGGTGGAAATAGTCACATAGGTTCATAGATAGGTACTAGGCTATTGGCCCTAGGGCCTATATAAGCCTAGCCAAATGGTACCCTGGCTTTCGCCACCCAAGAAAATTATTTGTTAATTGAAAATTATTACATGTGATGGATAGTTTTGTTTTGGTTGTCCTTGAGGGTATATATCAGCATTTCTGCCTTTCTAAATTGTGGAAGATTTTCTGGTGAAGGGATGAGCTGCAGATAATTTTTTATAGTAATGGAGCTCTGCCGGACATTTTATGAAGTCTGTCTGCTGTTTGTATATTATAGTTTGGGGGTATATTTCATTATCTTTGGTGTGTTTTACAGCCAGATTCCAATTACTAGAACTATATCTGGAGCATGCAGGAGAAAGCCAGGCATGGAATTGTGGTATTTTGTTGTAGATGCTTCGAATGTTTATGTGTGTAATGTAAAGGGAAAAATACATACTCTTGTGCTGGAGAGGTGGGATTTGTGGAGGTTGTAGAGTTAAAGGTCTGTGGGGATGTAATCCAACAAAAAGATGTCACAGGATACCTTCTCCTTGAAAAGAACCAGACACCAGGCAGAGTAAGGTTATAAGCGCTTTCGTTCCCTTTATTCACACTCAATACAAACAGAACTTCATCAGATACAAAACCTTACACACTTCCCCCCTTTTTATATACAATTCAATTGCTTAATCACAATCAATTAACTTAAATGAATTAATTAGTTAAATGTGCTCTCAAGTTAAAAACACATTAATATGTTCTTTTAAAATATGTTGCTATGTATAATACATAAATAATTCTACTATAAAAACACATATATAATAAACATTTCATCTGTTAAAAATATATATATATATTTATACTAACTTAATTGCTTTTATGTTCAACCACTTAAACCATTTTCATCTCATCTCATCTGCCTTTAAATGAAGCAAGCTCCTTAGAGAAATCCTGTCATTAATACCAGGAAAAACTGTAGCATTCAACAACACCTGCCAGTGTGTTTCCCTGTATTCCAAAAAACAGGGCCAATTAACCCCCCCCTCCTGTCTACCTACATTTTCCAATACACAGAAGAGGATTTTTTTAAATCCTTACAATTTATGCTATGTCTAAATAAGGCATTTGTTTTATCTTGTCTCCTAATTGCATAAATGTGTTGGTAAATTCGCTTTTTTAACTTCTTTTCTGTTTTTCCTATATAATATGCAGAGCATGACTGGCACAAGGCCACATAGACAACTCCTTTTGTATTAAAATTATAATTCCCTGTCATTGGAATTATTCTATTGTGACCCTCTATCACTATATTCCTACATTCATAAATATACCTGCATTCCCTGCAGCCATTGCACTTCCTCATATTACCTAATGGAATCCTATCTTTGTCTTTCTTCCTTTCAAATAAGTTCTTAATGTTGGGTCCTCTTCTGAAAACTATTTTTAGTTTATTACCCAGTTTTTCAGTTAATCCATATGCCCCAAAAACACAATTCCAGTTCTTTTCCACCATTTTACGGACCTCTACACTGTCCTCATTATATGTTAGCACACAGCAAGTAGTTGTCTCTTCTGTCTTCTTAACATTCAACAAACTCTCAGGTTTCTTCAATAATGGGGGATAAAAATCTTCTCTCCTGCTTGTTACATAACTCTCCTGTCCCTCTAGGACACTAGATGGGTAACCCTTTATTGCCAGCATAGTCTTTAACTCTACCATTTGATCTTTAAACCTGCTGTCATCTGTCGTTAGTCTTGATATTCTAATCATTTGGCCCTTTACCAAATTTCTTTTTTGCCAAAAGGGGTAGTCACTCTCAAAGTGCAGATAACTATTCGAATGGGTGGGCTTCCTATATATACATGATTCATAACATCCATCCCTTCTATTTTTATATAGGTGGATGTCCAGATAATTAACTGCTTCTTTCTCAATTTTACTAGTAAAATTCAAAAATTCAGTAGTGGCATTAATATAGTTCATAAAATCATCTGCCTCATCAAACCCACCTTCCCATAATATTAGAATATTGTCCAAAAATCTATAATATCTAAAGATATTTTTCCTAAACGTTGAATTTAACACAAATTTGGTTTCCCAATACCAAAGAACAATATTAGCAAATATAGGGGCTACTGCTGCACCCATTGCTACACCTCGGGTTTGCTTGAAATATTTCCCCTGAAACCACACAAAATTATTTTTCAGAACCAATTCCATGAGGGTAGCTAAGGCATACACTGTATCCCTTGAAAATCTAGTTCCTTCCCTTAGTGCTTCCTGGAAATATTCCACTCCTTCTTCATGTGGGATACAAAGAAAAAGGTCCTTAATATCAATAATCAAGAAAATAATTTCTTCCTTGAACTCATTCTTTGCCATACACTGTAATAAATGCCAAGAGTCCTTCAAGACATGTGTTTTATCCTCAAAAAATCCTTTTAAATGGAAATCTAACATTTTTGCTAAAGGTTCTGTTTTACTCCCACCTCCTGCCACTATGGGTCTCATCAGTGGATCCCCTAATGATTTATGAATTTTGGGGATCCCAAAAAAGGCTGGGGTTACAGGATTGTTCACCTTTAAGTAGCTCACCTCATCTTCACTAAAGGTATATTCCTGGAAGAGTTCTTCCAAAATCATGTCTAATCTAGCATTAAAGATGTTAACCTCATTCAGTGATGCTGCACTAAAGTAGGAACTGTCATTCAAATATTTCATCATTCTAGTGGTGTAGTCATAATGCTCCATTACAACTACCCCTCCCCCCTTATCGGGCTTCATGATTCTTACTTCTTGATTCCTCATTAACTCTGTTAATGCCTGTTGTTTGTCTTTTGTTAAATTTTGGTTAAACCGTCTAGTCTTATTCCCTATTAAATTCCTGTACTCTATTTCATTCAATCTTTCGAAAAGGGCCACTGGTGGTAATGAGGAGTGGAGATATAAGTACTTTTTCTTGTTAGGGTTACTCTGGTTGCATCACTCTCCTTCCCATTCTGCATTACCAGCTTTAAATGTATGGCCCTTGCAAACATTTTTAAATCTAAAATGGTGTTAACCATATAATTCTGTTTCTTAGGGATAAAACTAAACCCTTTTACAAATAGTTCTGCATGGGTGTTATTTAATATGATCCCGTTATAAATCTTAAGGCCCTTATATTCCAGAATACAAACATTTCCATTATTGTTATTACTGTTCTCTGTATTATTACTGTTGTCATTATATATAGCTTCAGCAGGGACATTATTATACTCAAAATCATGCTGTAAAAATATGTCATTTCCTTCATTAGTTATGTTATTTATTTATTTTATTTATTTATTTTATTTTACATTTGTTGACCGGGCTAGTCTAGCTGGATACATGTCCATTTTCAGTAGAGGCCCGGGGAGAAAAGCTCCAAGAAATCATACATAGTTAAAACAGAAGTTATTACAGATATTATAAAACAGCAAGTATTACAAAAGCTAATTATAATAAAAAAAAAATATATATATATATATATATATATATATATATATATATATATATTTTTTTTTTTTTTTTCAATACATCTAGATTTTGTTTGTTCCCCAAAGATTCATCACAGCATGTCTCGTGTAATCTCAACACAATGCGTTTCCAGAGTTACATCAAAATCATTATACAGTTCCTTAAGACATGCTTCATTAGATAAATCATTACATTCTACAGCATACTGTAACAATGAGGCCTTATTGCTAAAGCTTTCATTTATAGTATTCAGTCCATTTCCAATGTCCCAGGTATCAGCAACATTCTCTTGAAACAGCATAGTACAAGGAAAGTCAGTATAACACTCAGTGCTGTCATTTCCACCAAACACAGGTGACCATTCATTTGTTTTACTATGGATTCTTGTATAATCGATCTTCCCCACACATTTATCACCAACAGTCTTATGCATCACTTCAGTACTAAAACAGTTAGAAAAATACTTCAAGTTGTCATTAACAACAAACTGAGATGGTCTTACCGTTGGTAGAATGGTTGTGGTGGTGGTCTCCCCTTCCTTCTGTTTTGACCCCCTTGTTGTACACGATAGTCGCTCCAATACTGTTTTTTGTTATTGTTGTTTCTGGGTGTCCAGGAACCATACTTGCTTTTCAGCCATGCCGACCTTCTTGGCAATGGTCGAAAATCCTGCTCTAAACCAGTCCCTTGCTCACCAAACACTTCCGGTTCATCAACCTCATCTCCTGGCAAAATTTCCACAACTTCTTCATCTGTTTCTATGAATGAAACTCTTGGTCGACCACCTGCACCTGGAATCGGGTATGCCCTCTTCTGCTCGTATTCCTCCTGGTCTCTTTTCAGCTTCTCTTTTTTCTTTTTAATGTTATTTTCGTGTTGCTCAACCCTCGGGAAGATGGTGGAATATACCCCCTTGTTTGTCTCAAAGAGGCTATCAGCAGTTATTTCTCTTTGTAATGTCACAATTTCATCTTTCAAACTGCACATTATTCTAGCATTGTCTGTAATTAGTAATCACATAAAGTCAATGCCTGTCCGGTCAAACAGTTCTAAAAGTTCCCGGTGTAGAACTGAAGCACTCTGAATGTTATTAGGGAACTTACAGATTCTTAGCCTCTTCGGTACTCTTCCCAGGCGTATACAGTCTTCGAAAAACATGTTGTCAAGCTGTAATCCCCTGAATTTTTTCAGAGTTTTTTCCAATTCATAAATTTTATGTTTATAATTGGAAACAGGATCATCACCTTCTCTTGGCTGGCCCCCGAATCCGTCCCACGATGGTATCGGTTCCCTGTTCAGCCAGGAGAGGAATTCTCCATCACCCATTGCTTGCAAGCCTTTTCCATTCACTTCACCTACTCCAGTGGCATTCACATCTCTCAGTACCACCCCTGAGTAGGATATTCTAGCTTCCTGCAACTCACCAGGAGACGTTTCAACAGCAATACAGTTACTAACATCCATTTCTGTAGCAGTATGAATTTCTTTTGCTCTACTAGAAAATACTAAATCAACTTTAGTATTAATTTGGGAAATTAAAGCCAAAAGCTGTGTAAGGCTTACACTGTCATCATTATTAATATTGTCCACAGACTTATCCATTGCCAGGAACTTGTCAGTAAACACTGGTCTCTAATTCACAAAAAAAACTTGCTTATAGTTTCTCTCTTCAGAGCCAACTTCTAAAAAAGTATCAAAGTCTAAAATTCACAAAAAACACTTGATTGTAGTTTCTGTCTTCAGAGCCAGCTTCCCAAAAAGTGTCAAGATCTATGATTCACAAAAAAAAACTTGCTTGTAGTTTACACTCTTCAGGGCCAGCTTCCCAGAAGGTGTCAAAGTCTATAATTCACAAAAAAATATATATATACTTGCTTGTAGTTTCTCTCTTCAGAGCCAACTTCCAAAAAAGTATCAAAGTCAATAGTTCACAAAAAATACTTGCTTGTGCTTTCTCTCTCTTCAGAGACAGCTTCCAAAAAAATGTCAAAGTCTTTCCTTGATCAAGTATCCTATGTACCAATGCACACCAATATCACAATAGTAAAACACATGAAGCAAATAATCCAACAAAAGATGTCACAGGAGAAGGTATCCTGTGACATCTTTTTGTTGGATCATGTGTTTTACTATGTCTATGGGGATGTAGTTGTTCCAAGATTTGAAAGGATGTCACCTCTGAGTTTTTGGTTTGGGGAGATATGTTGCTAAAAATATATACATTATATTTATATTTATATTTATATATATATATATATATATATATATATATATATATATATATATATTTTTTTTTTTTAATTTTAGCTTATGTATTATGGGATTGCATAAGTGCATATTGTGTTTGAGAAAGCCTGTCATAGTGGGAGAGTATAAGATGGATGTCATCTTGGATGAGTTAAGGGTTGAGTATGCTGGAGCATGTTGGGTAATACAACTAGGTGAAAGTGTGAAGCTAAAGATGTTAAGTGGGTAAGTAGTAGTAGAAGTGCAAGAGACAGCATTGCTTGGCAGCATGGTGGTTAGTTGTAGGTTGATTATTAAGTTGACGGATAGAGGGAGGATACTAAAAGAGGGGTAATGTGTTGTATTGAAATTGATGTGGTGTTGGGATGTTGATAATTAATAGGGTAGAGAGTATGTTATTGATATTTAGGATATGAGGGTAAAACGAATGGGGAAGGGAGTAATGATTAAAGATATGAGGGACTGTGAGAATTTAGGTTATATGGGCAGTAAAGTGAATGATGTCCTTAGATGTTGGGATTGTCTTTTTTTTTTTTTTTGAGGTGGGTAGAGGTGAGTGGAAATAGGGGGTAGGGTAAAGGAGTGGACTTAGCCCGAGCAGAACAAGAACAAACAGATACTATGAGCCAACCCATCCAACTTGTAGTAGCAGAAAATCAGTCGCTCTGTAGTTCTGTCTCACCTTCATTCTTACTGATCTGATCGGAGCCGATCCTTGGCTCCGGCTCGGCCTATTTACAAGCTGGAAGTCTTCTAGTTGGCTAGTGGCTAGGTAGGTATCCCATGGTGCACCAGTACAATCCCCAGATCTCATTTGCCGCATTGATGAGTTCGGATGTGCTTGTTCTTGGCTCAGGCTAAGTCTTTCAGATTTGTTCAAAAATGTTGGATAAATCTTCTGTTTTACCTTTGATAGCATTATATATCTTTGTATAGTTATAGTTAGTATAGTTTTTGCAGTTAGAATAGTTAGCGTTTACTAGTGCGCCGTTTGTGTGCAATTTCTTTAAGTACAGTTGGCCTTTGGCCTTATAGTACTTGGTATCCTGTGTGCCAGTTCTCTCTTGGTTAATACATTTGTTTCATACTTAAATATTAGTAGTTGTAGGCACCTTTTGCGCTCAGTTAGGCTGTGTGTGTTTGTTAAATAGCTATAGGTCATAACTTTTTGCAGATCTTCCGCTTGCTGATATTTTTTGTTATTAGTGTTGCAAACAGAACGAGGTCCTGTTCACCTTGTTTTAGTATTTTCCACAATTTAGACTGTATTCCTATTTTGGGGCTGTGCGAGTATCTCTAATTGTTTCTGTACCCCCTAGGTCCGTTTTAGTTAGAGGACATAGTTTCCCTATCTTTCTTCCTGCCCAGGCTAGGCCTATTTAAGTTAGAGGACCTAGTCCTCCCACTTTCTTTCTGTGTGTGTGTGTGTGAGAGTTCATCTTCTGTGAGATGTCTATGGAGAGCAAGGACCATAAGCCATCTGGCTTTAAAAAATGCATAAAATGCTCACAGATGATGTCCTTAATGGATGGCCACAGTAACTGCGTTTACTGTCTTGCGGCCATCAACTTACAGGAAACTAGCTTATTTTGCCATTCTTTTAGTGCTAGGGTGTTGCAAGAAAGAAAAAAAAATAAGCTCATTCTAAAAGATCTGCTAAAAGCTTCTTCTGAGGAAGATCTGGCTAGTTCTTCCTCCTCTGCTAGATCTCAGGGATCTAAAAAGGAAAAGTCCAAATCCTCTAAGAGGCCCTCCCCAGCACCGGCTGGTGTCTTGGAGCTGCCTCTTAAAATTATTAAGCCTGACATATTTTCTGTCTCATCGGCCCCACTGAGTTCAGAGCCGATCGAGAGTTGTACTACTGTGATTACAGGGTCGGCGCCAAGTAGCTCGGAGCCGACCACTGAGAGTATTCAACGGAGCCGGTCTATGGACCCTACATTGACGTCACCAATAGTGCAGAGATCCCATTCTCCTACTCTGTCCTCCAGGTCTTCCAGGAGTTTATCAGAAGAAGATGTGGAGAGGATAGTGCTGAGACTTTTGAAGTCGTCTGTCTTACCTAAATTGTTGTTGGCTCCAACCCAGTCAGTTCCAGGGCCACTTGAGTCCGTTCCCCCTTTGATGATTCCTCCTCCGAACCTTGCTGGTCTTTTGGAGCCAGAGTGTTTGGTACCGCTGGTGGAACCCTCGGTTCCAGCTCCCTCTGTGGTTGTTTCAGAGCCGAGTTCTGCTCTAACACTCTCGGTGCCGTCCGTGGTGGCTAGAAGCCGAAGCTCCCCGGGTGGCCTTGACAGGGATGCCTGGAACCAAACCTCTTCGGTTCCAAGTCTCCCTCTCGGCGCGCCAGTGAGGGTGAACTTGGATTCTATGTCTATCTCAGAGCCGATGGCTCTCGAACCGATGGCATCCTTGGTCTCCTCGGAGCCGAGGAGTTCTTCAGAGCCGGAGAGGTCGGCATTAGAGATGATGACAGTGCTGTCCCGATTATCAGCTCCTACCAGGGGTACTGACACTCTCCCCCCTAGGGCACCTACTTCTGTCTCAGCTCCTACTCTCTCCCTGGATAGCAGAGACCCACAGCCTCAGGATCCACCAGCTGGTGACCCTCACTCTTCTGAGATCTCCCCAGAATATCCTTCCGAGGAGCCCCCACGAAAGAGAACATGCAAAAGAAGCATGTAGACTCCCAGGATGAGTCTCTTACCTCGGACACTGACCTTGAGGAGTCAGAATGGTCCTCCAAGTCATCCTCTGATGATGTCTCCTTCGTAGACATCCTGGAAATCCTTAATCAGAGGTGTGGCTGGCCCACTGTCACCCTTTCTGATGAAGAGTCAGTGTACGAGAAGGCTTTCGGGTCTCAACCTTCAGCCTCTTGGGTGTTTACACCCTTCGAAGAACTGATGGAGCTAGTTAGTTGGAAGGTGTGGGATACTCCTGATGCCATGGAGCCAGTCCCCAGGAGACCAAATAAGTTTCTTTCTGCACCCAGAGAAAAGGAATTTTTGTCTAAAGGTGCTCCCGTAGATGCCATGGTGGTGGCAGCGGCCACTAAGAAGGAGCTAGCGGAAACTTCTTCTTCTGTTCATCCACCGAATAAGGAGTCTCGAATGATGGACAGATACGGGAAGTCTATCTTCTCTTCATCTGCATTTACTCTTAGATCGCTGGACTACCTTACACACTTCACGAGGCTTCAGAAAGAGCTCCTTAAGGAGTTAGGATATTCTCTACAAGGTACATGTACTGAGAGAGTCCCTGACAAGGTGTCTGCCCAGTTGTCCACCTTGAACTCTATTGTCAGCTTGTCCATGAGGCTTATCTCTTATGCAGCCGATGGAGCGAGTAGAGCAGCAGGTTCAGGAATTTCCCTAAGACGTCATTCCTGGATGCGTTTGTGTAATTTTGTGGAACCGTTCAAGTCTACCTTTACCAGTGCCCCCTTTGACGGTTCTTCATTGTTTGGACCCAAGGTAAAGGACACTCTCACCCGATGCGAGAAAGAAGGAAAAACACTCTCTGCCATGGGAGTATGTTTTACTGTCCCCTCTAGACCATACCCTAAGGGTCAGAGGGGTGGTAAAATGTAGTTCAAAAAGTCTCAGAGGTTTTTCCAAGATGTACAGTGTGACTCCTCCTTCAGAGGCAGAGGAGGAGGAGGAAATGGTAGACACCACTCTAGAGGCAGGGGCGGACTGCAAAACCAGGGAGGCCACGATTCGTTTCGAGGCTGGCCTTACCAGCGCTCCTGATGTGGGGCCCAACTGTGCTTCTCTGGTGCCAGTCAGAGGTCGCATTTCTTTGTATCCAGAAGCCTGGCTAAGTATCACTCAAGACAAATGGGTACAAAGAATTATTACCAGAGGTTATGCCATACCCTTTTCTCTTCCACCTTATGTTCCCAAGAGGATCCCGGATGTTCCACCCAATCACAGGGATCAGGCAACTGTGGAGGTCAACAAGTTGCTGGCAAAAAGAGTCATCCAAACCATCCCAACAGACCAAATAGGATCTGGAACTTACTCCATATTCTTTTTAATGCCAAAATGTACAGGGGACTGGAGGCCCATCTTGGACCTCAGCAGATTGAACGAATCAGTAAAGAAGGACAAGTTCCAGATGGTGACACTGCGGTCTATACTCCCGTTATTAGGGAAAGACACTTGGATGTGCTCAATAGATCTCCAAGACACTTACTACCACATACAAATGGACAGGGCATCGAGGAGTCATCTACGCTTCTGTCTGGGAGCCAGTCATTACCAGTTTTGTGCTCTGCCCTTTGGTCTCACCACAGCCCGCAGGGTGTTCACCAAGTGTATGGCAGTAGTGACAGCTCACCTGAGACAGCGAGGATTCCAGGTGTTTCCGTATCTGGACGACTGGCTCCTGACTGCCCCCACCAGGCATCTACTTCTTCAAACTAAGGATGCTACCATTTAACTTTGTGCCCAGTTTGGGATTTCAATAAACTGGGAAAAATCTGTTTTATTGCCCTCTCAATCTGTGAATTTTATAGGCGCAGAGATAGACACAGTAGACATGTTGGCTCATCTTCCAGTAGAAAGGATACAGAATCTGGTTCTTCAAATTCTATGTCTTCTCCCCCTATGAAAGGTCAAGGCCAAGACTATTCTGCTGCATCTGGGGACCATGGCTTCCACCATACTACTAGTGCCAGTAGCCAGACTACACATGAGGATTCTTCAGTGGTTGCTGTCATCCCAATGGTCCTTTTAGCACCTACCATTATCTCATCACATACTGCTGACAGACTCTTGCAAGAAGGACCTCATTTGTTGGACTCTACTAAATCAGTTAACCACGGGCACTTCATTTGGTCCTCGCCAACCCGTTGCCACTGTGACCACGGATGCTTCACAGATGGGGGGGGCATTATCTAGGCAGGACTGTCCAAGGCACATGGCAAGATCATGAGGCTCACCTGCATATCAGCGTTCTAGAGATGAGGGCGGTGCTCCTGGCATTGCAAGCACTTCATGACCTTCTGCCTCTGGGGACAATTGAGATACAATCAGACATGTCAGTAGTATGGTATATCAACAACCAGGGCGGAACCAGATCATACCCACTCTGTCGAGAGGTCATTCGAGTTTAGAAATGGGCAATATCTTCCCAGCGTTTTCTGATGGCAATGCACATTCCAGGGACAACCAATGTGATAGCCGACAAGCTCAGCTGGGCAATCTTGATGCCTCATGAGTGGTCTCTGAAACAGGAAATAGCAGAGCAGATTTTCCGCAGATGGGGATAGCCTTGCTGTGATCTCTTTGCCAGCCCAATCAATGCCACATGCAGCAGCTACTTCTCCCTCATCCCCCCTCCGGAGGAGTCACTGAGAGACGCACTTGTTCACGATTGGCCCCTGGGTCTCCTTTATGCTTTTCCCCCCTTTCCTCTCATACCCAAGGTTATTCAGAAAGAGAAACGGCTGGGAAGCAAACTGATCCACATTGCTCCTTACTGGCCTCGTCAGGTTTGGTTGCCCTTTCTCAGGCCTCTTCTCCTAGACGATCCTTGGATTCTGGGCCCAGTGCCAGATCTCTTGACGCATATGTCAGGCTCACTTCATCCCGCTTTACACACCCTCAATTTGACACATTGGCTGCTCCAGTTCCGTCCCTAGTCAGGCTTCATGACTTCTCACCCTCCGTGACTCATATCCTAATGTCCTCTCATAAATCCTCCACTAGGAGACTATATTCCAGTAAATGGTGGAGATTATCTATTTGGGCTGAGAAAAAGAATGTTGACCCTTATACCTCCTCCATTCCGGTGGTTTTGGAATTCCTCTCTGAGCTTTTCCACCAGGGATTTCTGGCTGCCACTGTCAGGGTTCAATTGGCAGCGATTTCTAATTTTCATCTAGGCATACAAGATTCTAATCTGATGTCACATAGGCTGTGTAAAACCTTTCTTAAAGGTGCCGCTTTGTTAAGAACCCATTTCAAGAACCCGTTGCTTCATGAAATTTGAATTTTGTGTTATCCAAATTAATGTCTCCACCCTTTGAGCCTTCTCATTCATCCCCTTTGAAATTTCTGTCTTGGAAGACTTTGTTTTTGGTGGCTATCACATCGGCCAGACGGGTGTCAGAGTTACAAGCATTGTCTGTTAAACCCCCTTACCTGATTTTTCACAAAGACAGAGTATCTCTTCGTACTAATCCTTCCTTTGTCCCCAAGGTCTGTTCCCATACCACTTTGAATCAATCCATAGAAATTCTGGTGTTCTTCCCAAATAATTCCAACACAGCAGAATACAGGTTTCATCAGTTGGATGTCCATAGACAATTACGTTTTTATTTGCACCGGACTAAGGAATTCAGGAAATCAGATTCATTATTTATTTCCTTCTCCGAATCCTGGTCATGTTTACCAGTTTCCAAAGTGACCCTCTCTAATTGGATCTCTAGCTGTATAGCTTACATTTACACTTTCAAAATCAAGGCTCATTCTATGAGATATCAGTCTACCTCTGCAGCCTTTCAAGCCAGGGTCCCACTTGATAATATCTGTGCAGCAGCAACTTGGGCTACCCCTCACACATTTATTACTCATTACAAATTGGATTTAACCTCCAGGGGTAGATCATCCTTTGGTTCCATGGTACTCAGGAGTATTTTTCCTTGAGCCACCCAAGAATAAGGTGCTAGGGACGCTGTCCGATCACTAAGAATGAAGGTGAGATAGGACTACAGAACATAAAGAAGTTATGTACTCACCATAACATTCCATGTTTGTAGTCTATCTCGCCCTTCATTCTTATGAACCCACCCTCCTACCCCCATCCTGGAAGTACCTGGAGACTGGTAAATATTGTTATCATTTCACTGGAGACTTTTATTATTGGCTTCTTTCTGTATGTTTCTTATTATTTCTACTAGTTAGCAGCAAACAAGATCTGGGGATTGTACTGGTGCACCATGGGATACTTAGCTAGCCACAAGCCAATTAGAAGACTTCCAGACTATAAATAGGCCGAGTTGGAGCCAAGGATCAGCTCCGATCCCATCAGTAAGAATGAAGGGCGAGATGGATTACAAACATGTAACTTTATGGTGAGTACATAACTTCTTTTTGTGGTTGGTGAAGCTTTAGAAGGTTAAAACAAGGTATAACTGTGCTGCACAGTATGGTTTGCACATTGACTGTATGTAGATCATCCAGAGGCTTGGGAGCAATGCAATTACATAGGGCTGTTCGATCAGGAGAACTCAGCTGAGTTGTAGTGTTTCTGCAGACACATGATGGCATTCCGTATTACTTGATAAACTTACTTTTGGCACAACATATTGAGTAAGGTTACTAAAATAAGTAAAGAAGCCTACAGCTGTTACTGCTGGAAAAAGAAAGTTGACATTCACGGTGTTTCCATTTTTATATGCTGGACCCACTGCTTTCTAATTTTGGGAGCTGTATCATTTAAAATATGGGAGAGTTTTGAATTAAGTAGTGCTGCAGAAGAAGAAGAGAGAGGGAGAGAGGATGTATTAGACAGCAGAAGCGTAAGATTAAGGGTTACTGTATATATATTTTGTATACAGCAGAGGCTGTAATAGAGTGAGGTGTGACTGTTGCAGTATAGTTATAGCTAGGAGAAGAAATAAGGAAAATACATTTGTATAGCACTACTCTTATTTCTGTAGTCATGCAATGTGGATTGTTGCCTCAACAGATAAAGTATAACTAGTACATTTTGCAGATTCTGAGTACAGTTTACTATGTGTTGATTTACACTACCAATATCAGTGAGCTAAGACAGGCACAGTTTAGCCAGTTACATCAATGCATTTCATTTGCAGTATACACAGCCTTTACACACGTTATTGTCTATTAAATTACACAGAGAGATGGTAAGTGATGCTGGTGTCTGGTTATTGGTATGAGGGGAATTTTGAAGTAAGGATGAGACTGATTGAATGAAAGGGGCATTGAAGGCATCAGTGCTTTTAGTAAGTTATCCTCAGTTACTACACAGACGTTTTCTAGTGTACTGCCGTATTGCCTAGGAAGGTATATATTACATGTATAGGTTTTGTACTTCAATTCATGCATATCACTTTTTCATGGATTGATAATCAAATGTTTGTTACTGTAGGCAGACTAGGGATGAAAAATGTTAGATAATACTGCATTTAGCTGATGAATTCATCAGGAACATCAGTTATCGCCTATGAAATTTAATAAATTACAGGACTGCTTTGCCCAGGAAAGAACTACAGGCAGTATCTAACATTCTTTAAACAGCTTATAACAAAGAATTAGCAACCTATATTAGCATGATACTGTTTTTTGTAGGCACACATGCAGCAGTTTGGTATAAGCTAATCATTTGTACTTAATACTAAAACAACACAATATCCCAAGAAATCAAGTGAAGCTAATAATGCCTTAAGTGAGTGACCCACCCTAATACACAGAGGCATGTTTCTGTGAATGCTACAACCCAGGGGAATGTGGTTCTAGCTAAGAAATAGTGTCCAGATGGTAGTAGGTTAATGTAACATGAGGGGGAGAGGATAAAGGGTGTTGAAGGTACTACAGCCCACCCATCCAGCTGGTAGAAAAGCTATATCAGTTGTTGTGCTTATAGCAGCTTTAGAACATTAAAACAAGGTACTTTGTGCTGCACAGAGTGGTTTGCACATTGAAATATGCTGTATTCAACATATCTGCTATGTGTAATTCCTTGTTTCATCTGTATTTCACTTTCATATCATTCCTGGATTAATTAACATTTTCAGTATTAGTGGTGCTTTGTACAAACACTTTGTTAATATGTTTTTCTTGTGATTCCACCTAAGCTTCTTTACCAAAAATATTCATGGAGTTTTTCACATCAATAAACTGCTGCTAGATGTTCATTTTATTCTGTTTGGGCATAGCTGTGTAAGTGCTATTGACCCACAGGCAACTGGTGTATTTTCTTGAAAACTCATAGCTCATGTAACAATCTAACTGGCATGTACTTTCCATACCACTGGTATAGTCACATCAAACTACTTCAGTGTTGGTCCACCAGTAACTAGCTTCCTGAGCATTTCAAACGGTTTTCTTATTAATTCATTCCAATGCCAAATTTTGCTCTAATTTTCTTAGCAATTTAGTTATCTCAGAGCTATAAGTATAGCAAGGTGGTGGCCCATGTTGGGGTAAGCAACATGATATACAGGCCCCTGAAGATTATGGAGAGAGGCTTGACAAAGCTCTTTTCATGCACATCACAAATGCAGGAAAGGCAGTAGTATTGAGTGGAATACTTACATCACCAGAAATGATGCCTAGGTATAAAGAAAAGACGATTGGCTTTAAGAATTAGCTAAATACTTGTTGTAATTTAGGGGAATTCAGTATGTGAATGGGTAATCTGATGAAGTTAAGTGTATCTACTGAGGAAAGCACTCATTAAAAGAGTATTTTTCTTCATATTTGTGGCGGTTTTTCTTATTTTCATTCAAGTTTAGTTAGTTTCTTGGTTATTGGGAATTCAGTATGTGTCAACATGGGATGTGACATTTGACAACCATTCTTACTTTGCCAAGTATGGTTTACACCTTCCATTCCAAGACTTACTCATACTGATGAAAGCTTTTGTAGCGTTTATTATGCCTTTTTTTAGGCAAGGTCCAACTGGTGAACCTCCAAACCCCACTTTCAAAACAGATTAACTGCTAGACCATAGCAAGGTGTTTCTACTTAACACTAGAAATCTTGACAACACACTGATGGACCTTGAAGCTATCTTGCATTTGGAGCACATCCATGTATGTCTTGTTACCAAAACCTGTTTGTAATGCCTAGAGCGAACTCTGTCATCACCAGGGTTTTTTGCTTTCCACTTGTTTATACCTAATGGAAATTATGGTGGCTTATCTATATTTGTTACAGACCACATAACTCGAGACATATACCTAGGGACCCATAAGTGGAGCTTGGAGAGAGATTCAAATCATGCTAAATAAGATCAGCAAGCAGCTCACAGCATGATGCAGGACCCTTTCAATGTCTCTATAAAATCACACAAAATTCCCAGATGCTCTGCATGACCTCCCCATATGTAGGAACGCTGTTATCCTAGGTTATTTTAATCATGCAAGAATTAACTGGGGGATCCAGTGTTATCTACCAGATTCTGGGTTTGTATCTAGCACTAAGAAACATTTGACATTACTGAGACCCCTTCTTCAACTGTATGCAGTGAGTACTGCTGTCTTTCAATTACTTTATTCAGTGTTTGCATATCAATACTCAGGTGAAGGTTATCTTGTTTTACAGCACTACCTATACTTTTCGCTCATTCTTTGGCTGTAGCTGCTTCTCAAGTGACACCTGTGTTTTTCACTGACTTTAGTTTCTGTTCTTTTCTGCTGTGAGAGTTACTGCTGCTTTCCTTGGGGCAGTTATCACTGACAACATTAGGCTGTATAATATATTCTCCTGACAAACATCCTAAATCTATAAATAAAGTAGCATAGTCCTAAAGAATATTGTTTGCCTTTTTGGCTCTGCATTGCTTTTAGGATGTCTGCAACTTCATGACTGATATACAGATCTCTTCCTTGCTTTAATATTGTGATTTTTTTCTTACCATTTGTAGCTTCTCATAAGCCAAATTGCCAAAAGTATCAGAATTTACTTATTTAATTGCTACCTTTTCAAACATAATTTTGCACTTTTTTTAATTTTAGACTTTCATGACAAGAGTGTTTGACCCAGTGGCTTTACTCTGTGTAATAAATATATTGGTATGTACATAGCCGTCTGCTTGCTGTCTTTTAAATCTAATGCTTCAAAGGTATATCCAGATAAAATATTACGCTCAGTGTGTGTCTTGTTTAAATTCAACATTTTATTTATTAATTCTCAGCATTTCTTGCCAGCAGTCTAACTTGCAGTGTTATCTCACTGTTTCTGATGCATTTTTCATACCTCATTCTGTCAGTACTTTTCTTCACTTTAAAACAGTTTATTTTTGTGTTTCTGTTCAACATCATACAGATTTGTTGAACTTGCTTTTCTTTTCTGATGCAGCGCTTGTTAATGTTTCTTTTCAACAGCGTACAAATTATTTTGAATATAGTTTTTCCTTTTGCGTGTATTTGAAATGATGGTTCTTTCGAACATGTTCTACAATAATTCAAAAATTGATTAAAAGCAGGACAATGCTTCTTCTCATTCCAGTAGCCATGAATACAGGAGGCCTGAATTTCAACTGCACCATGTTTTCTGTATACTTCGTCACTCTTTTTCATGTTTCCATTACTGTTGCAGCAAAAAACAAACAAACAAACAAATAAATAAATAAGCTCCCATTAATAAAGTTACACTTAGCCTATAAAATGACTACAAATCACTGTAGTTTACCACCAAACTCCAGGTCCAGCTATCCAGAAGAGATCATTTCATCTGCTTGTAGCAATAATCTTATAGAAAACATTGCAGTAAAGCAAACAAACAAATTAATAAATAAATGTGTTGCTATAAATAACATTTACACACAAAGGTTAAAAATCAAGACTTCAATCACACTCACTTCTGACAAAACTCTATGGCAGCCATAATCTTGACTGAAGGCATCCATCCTCAGCAGTCCAGCCTCAAGTGCCTGCTCAAATCACCAAGCACTACAATTTAGCCAGGAACCCAAACATATAACACTTCAAGACTGAGAAATCCCTTCCAGAAAGCACCCCTCACCCAGCCTAATTCATAAACCTACAAAACTCCATTAAAATAAACTGGTCCTAACTGATAAACCTAAGCCTAACTACTACTACTACCTTTCCCTAGTGAATCCCAAACTCATAATGAAAAAACACCCCAAAATGAGTAATACAACCTGCCTCCAACAGCCTACCACAGTTGATCAAAACAGAAAGAACCTAATAAAAAAAAACATCAGCTCAAAATACCCTCTAATATGACTGGGGGGGGGGGGTTCCTCATGCACCAGACCAGACTCTTACTTCCACTTGTCCATCATTCCATGCTGTCTCAGAGAGTGATAGAGCCAGCTCCTCCTTCCCAAGTGGGGAGAGGTTTTTAGTCAAGGATGTCTTTAGTGACAAAGAAAGAAAGCAATTGGAGACAAGTTCTGGATCTTTCTTTACTAACCCTGTTTGTGATACTGTCCAAATTCAAAATTATGTCACTTCATAACCTGTTACCTATTCTTCCTCTTTCAAGTTTCCTAGTAACACTAAATTTAAAAGATATTCATCATCACATCCCTATTCATCCAGACATCAGGCATTTCTTAAGGTTTTATGTGCCGCAATTCTCTGCCTTACACTTTGGATTATCCACTGTACCAAGAATGTTCACAACATATTTAGATCCAGTTATAGCTCATTGCAGGCTACTGAGGATCCACATTTTTTCCATACTTAGATGACTTGCTTAACTTTGCAGAATCTTTTTCAAAGTATGATGGAATGTCCCACTTAGGTGAGAGATCTCTGAGATTCCAAGAGAACATTCAAAACTCCATCACACAGGATTGTTTTCTTGGGGTATCAGCTAGATACCTCAGTTGAAGAGCTTTTCTTCCTCTGGAAAAAATAGATCATTACCTAGATCTATTTCTAAGGGTTTCCAGTCAGTCTTTGGACACTGTGAGGGAATACTTCAGGATTTTGGGTCTCACGGCATCAGTAATTCTCATGATACCCCTCTCAAGACTCCACATGAGAAAGATACAATGGTAACAAAATTTGTCCCAGCACCAATATCCTTTGTCTTTTCAAATCCCAGTGCTGCGTGTTGTCAGAAGAGAAATCACTTGGTGGAGACAGCAAATATCCTTCAGTCTGAGTCTCCCCTTCTCCCTCCCTGTTCCAAAGCAGTCAAGTTACCACAGAAGACTTGGACTTTGCTTGGGGAGCAATTTCAAGAGGGATAAAAGTGCAAGGTGTGTGGGACACCAAGGCAGATACAAGCACGTAAATGTAAAAGCGATGCTTGCCCTGACCAAGACAGTCAATGCTCCAGATTACCATTGGTGCCAGGGACCTCTTTACAGATAATACCACAGTCATGTGGTACATCAGCAAGCAAGGGGGAGCAATATTGTAACCCCTTTGCAGACTAGCTATTTTAGCTTGGGCTATAGTTTCACAGCACAATTTCACTCCACAGGCTTCCTACATTCCAGTCAGAGCAAAATTTGTGGCTGACAAGCTGAGCAGGATTAGGACAGACCCTCATGAGTGAAAACTGCATTGAGGGTCTTTCAAGATTTGATCCATCTGTGGGAAGTTCCTCAAGCAGACCTATTTGTCTCCTCTGTGAACCATCAGCTAGCAAGATTCTGCTCCAGGAATCCATGCAAGAAGTCCTCCTGTAAGACAGGTGCCTTGTGTTTTCCTTGCACAGGAATGTTCTTTTATGCTTTTCCACCCTTTCCACTGATATTCGGGGTACCTCTGAAGATTAAGAAGGTATCCCCCAAGATCATTATGGTGACTTCCTTCTATCCTAGCCAACCATGATTATCCCTTCTTCTAGAAATGGCCAGGGGCAGTTACTGCATTCTTTCTCATAGCTTGAATCTACTCACATGAGAACATGGATGTTTGATACACCCTGACCCCAATCAACTCAATTGACTGTCTGGATGATAGGGGCTTAGGTCTCTCTTTAGGAACCTGTTTACTGAGAATGTACATTAAATACTAATGCAGGCAAGAAAATATATTAGTAAATGTAAAAGGTTTTCTAGTTGGTGCCAGCAGCATAACCATCACCCACTCAAGGTTGTTGTTCTCTGGTTTTATAATAGTTGTATGAGTTACTATCCTACGGCCCTTTTTCCATCAAGGTGCATTTATTGGACATTTCAGCATGTCTACACATGGATTCTCCTCTTTTGATGTATTCTTATCAGAATGTTTTTGAAAGGGGTTTTGCCCCTCCAAGAAAACTGGTAGCCCCCACTTGGGATCTTAATTTTATGTTAGAGAACTTAACTCTTTCTCCATTTGAACGAGCCAGCCTGGCTGACTTGAGGTTCTTAACATGGAAAGCAGTTATACCACTCAACTCTACAGATTTTCGCAGAATGTCCAGATTTTTGCCTCATATTTTTATTCTATATCTCATAAAATTTGTATTTTTCTGGTAGATCATTCAGGATTGATGTCAGAAAGTAATAACAGACATTTGAATTTCAGACTTCATACACTTCAGAAAATTCATGTTAATGCAAAACGTGTTATTCTATCAACTTTCTAAGTTTATAAGAGCAATATGTAAAAATTGTCCTTTTTGGGGGGTTTTATGGCTTTGTCCAGATTTCTTGCACTAAGAGGTGGAGAAGTACGAAAGCAGTTTTACTGATTGCTCTGACCTCTACAAGAAGTGTATCTGAGTTGTAAGCTCTTATAGTGAGTCATCCTTATCATATTTTCCACAAAGCCATGGTTTCTTTGACAACTAATCCTTCTTTTATGCCTAAAGTGTTATCTGAGTTTACTTTAACCGAAACTATCCATCTCCCAATGTTCTTTTCCAAACCAGAAAATGAGGAAGGGAAAATATGACAAAGCAGGGTAAATTCTTGAAGAAATTTATGAAAATGTTTGGTATGGAAAATGTGAATGCAGTAGTAGAAGTTCAGAGTGAATTTACATATTTTCCCCAAGATACAAAAAGTGGGCTAGGCTAGACAGAACTTGAATTTCACAGGAACATGTGCATGTAATTGAAAGTTTTGATTAGCATTCAACATGTATTTTAGATCATATGCCAACTATAACTAAAATAAAAATGCAGGGTAATGAAACAAAAATGAGACACTGGCTGTTTCCCACCTATCTGTTGAAAAGAGGAATTCAAGGAATGGGCAGTGGGAATTATTTGGGATTTATTCGAGAAGACAGAAATTTCTTCTGAAAATGTAAGTAGGGAGTGGTATAAAATTAAAGTGGAGTTTAAAATGGGAGAATAAAAGAAAGATATATGGTTCAGAAGTGGCAAGAATTATGTAGAGTGACTTATAAATGTTGAAGTATTGCAGAATAGGGGGAATCTCACAGAACAAGAAGAGGAGCAATTGCAAAAGGCTAAGCAGAAAATAAAGGATTACATCAATAATATGCTTGAATTTATAAAGATTGCTGTTAAGCAACTGTTTTTTGATAATAATGCCAGAACACAAAAGCATTTAGCTCAATAACTCAGGCAACAGAAAGTCAAAAGGGTTGTTGCTAAGCTTAGGAAGCCTATAACAAGGAAGATAACAAGAGATCCTGTAGAGGTGCTAGAAATATTTCAGGAAATTTAATGAAAATCTGTATAAACAGAAACATATGGAGCTCGAAAAAAGGTACAAATTGAAATATTTATGGAAGAGTTAAATATGCCAGGGTTATAGGTAGATGAGGCTCAATTACTAACAGGTAGGATAGGAGGAGATGAGATAAGAATGGCAATGTATAGCCAATTAACTGTATTTTAGGAGAAGTACCAAGATCCTGGAAGAAAGCGGTGGTGGCTGTAATACCTAAAGAGGGTAATGACCTATCAGATCCAGCTTCATACAGGCCCATTTCAATCCTAAATCAGGATTATAAACTGTTTATGTCTATAATGGCTAAAAGAATGGCAGAGGTGATGCCAAAATTGATAGACAGGGATCAATGTGGTTTCGTGGAGGGGAAGCAAACATTTGACAACATTAAAAGAACATTGACGATCAAGAGGGAAGCTGAATGTAAGAAAATACCACTGTTGTTGATGGGTCTTGATGCAGAGAAAGCATTTGACAAAGTAAGCTGGAAGTTTATGAGCAGGGCAATGGAAGCATTTATATTACCTGATAAAATTATATGATTGATTAGGAGGATATATGAGGGATTGGATGTGAAAATTAAAGTAGGTAGGGTCCTCTCTGATAATTTTTGTTTGAGCAGAGGAACCAGGCAGGGGTGTCCTCTTTTCCCCTTTATTATTTGCACTATATTTAGAACCATTGTCAAAGAAAATAAGACTCAGAGATTCAAGGATATAATTGCTATGGCAGTCAAGAAAAGCTTGCTCTATTTGCAGTTGATATTATTTTAGACCTGATTAAACCAGAAAAGGAGTTCAGTGTTGTGGAGCATTTTGAGGCAGTGTCATATCTTTTTGGGATACAACATTAATGAAGCCAAAACAAAGGCAGTAGCTGTAAATTATGTACCCACACACAAATTGGTTCAACAATATCCATGTTTAGGAGGACATGATACAATGAAGTACTTAGGAGTATAAATTAAAAAGGATTGTGGTGTGGCAGCTAAGGATATGTGGGATGAGACTAAACAAAAGATAATACAAAAACTGAGAAATTGGAAGCTTTGTTATATGGATAACGGATAGCAAGATACAAGCAGTTAAAATGTTTTAGTCCCTTTAGTTTTATACACAGGTCAGGCATATTTTTATTAACCAGAAGCAATGTTGTGGATAGCAATTAATAAAACGCTGAAGGATTTTAACTGGGAGGGGAAGACAGCAAGAGTCAAGTGAGATAAGCTGATTCTTCCTGTTGAACAAGGCATTTTGGGATTTCCCGATTTAAAGGGGTACTTCACAGCTACACAGTTAAGGCTCCTATATATAGCACAAGCTCACAACTACACAGTTATGGCTGCTATATATAGCACAAGCAGAAACCTATAAGTAAATAGTGGCATTTTCTTACATTTTGCTTCCCTCTGGATCATTATTGTTCTATTAAAATTGTCAAATGTTTGCCTCTCCTACACAAAACCGCATTGGTCCATATCTGTCAATTTCAGCATCCAGTATAGACATAAACACTTTACAATCATGGTTTAATACTGAAATTTGTCTACATGAAGCTGCATCAGATGGATTTTTACCATACTTAGGTATTACAACCACCTCAGCTTTTTTCCAGGATGCTGATGCCTCCCTTCCTTTTAAAATACGGTTGAACACAACCATCCAGATCTTTATCACTTTCTTCCCTCTTAGCTTCTAAACCTCCACTGGAATACCATATATTCCTGGAGACTTTCTTGTAGATTGGTTATACATTACCATTTATCTCATTTCCTCCCATCTTAACAGTTAGTTGTTGAGCTTCATCTACCTCTAACCTTGGAATATTTAAGTCTTCCATAAGTATTTCCATGTGTGCTTTTTCTTGATTTCCTCACTTCTGTGCTTTGTAGAAATGTTCATAAAATGTCCAAGCTATCGCTAATACCTCTACAAAATCTCTGGTTATGTTTTTGTTATAGGCTCCTGAAGTTTGGCAACAGCCCTTTCTACTTTTTATTGCTTTAGTCATTCTGCCAGAACTTTTTATGCAATGGAGTTATCAAAAAAACAGTTGCTTAACAGCAACCTTTCTAAACTCATGCATATTATCCACGTACTGCCTTAATTTTTCTTTAGCACTCTGTAATTGCACCTCTTATTCTGTGAGATTCCCCTTATCTTGTAATTCTTTTACCTTTGTTTTCCCCTCTAAATAATTCTTATTACTTCTTAACTAGATTTCTTTTTCTTTTATTTCCACCCAGTTTTTAAACTCCACTTTCATTTTATCCCCCTCATCAGCTATAACTTCTGGAGTACTTTCTATCTTCCCTAATAACTCCCAGTTCATTTCCTCTCTTTAAATTCCTCTCTTTTTAACAGGTAGATGGGGAAGCGAGTGCCAGTGTCTTATCTTTACTTCATTACCTTGCATTTTTATCTCAGTAATTATTGACGCATGATCTGAAATAGTTATTGGATATTTGTCAAAGTTCTCATTTAAATGCCTATGTTCCTATGAAATATAATTTCTGTCTAGTGTAGCCCAGTTATTGTACCTTGGTGATTGATATGTAAATTCTCTCTGAGTACCTACTACTGAATTCATGTCTTTCATACCAAATAACATATACATAAATTTCTTCAGAAACCTACCATCCTTTGTTATAATTTCCCTTCTAAGACCCCCAGATACATCCTTACCATTGCAAATCAAATTCCCGTCCCCACCTATAGGTAATATTTCCTGCTGAAAGCTGATTATTTCTCCCCATTTTTTTAAGTTCCATAATAGGACTTTTAGGTGTAACATAAATACATGCCAACATAATCCTCATACCTTGCCAATACCCCCTTACTACCAGAAATCTGCCATTATTATCTTTTTCCCTCTCCATCACTACCAGAGCACCTCTAGAAATTAAAATAAGTACATTGTTTTTCATTTGTCCCTGATATTCTGCAGAATAGCCATCCTGAAATCATTTCTTTATCAAATTCAAATGCTCGGTTCTTTGCAAATATGTCACCTGTAGCATTGCTGTTTACACTCTCTACTTCTTAATATAATTATGCATTCTTTCCTTTTTGTCTCAACCCGTGAGACCATTCACATTCCCAGATAATATGGAAAGTGTCAACATTATGGTGAGAAATCGTTATTCCTACCTATTATATGTGGCAGCTTTTTAAATGTATGTTTCCAGCTTTTGTGATACATGCACCCATTAATGGTTAGTAAGTTAATCCTTTAGACAGTGTTTTCTTATCATCAACATTGGAACCTGTGTCACATTTTACAAGACTTTTTTGTTTTAATAAAAACACTCAAACAAAAAAGCAAACATACCTCCAGAATACCCCCATTACCTGTTAAATTAATACAAACATATATTAACTATATACATCTTCAAATATTGACATTTAACCCTAATAGGAACATGTGTGCCAAATAGACAGTTGCAAAAATAGTCCCTAATTAACCTGAAATTCAGGTTATCCATGCTAAGACATATGGTATTGCCTTGCTTTTGCTTACACTAATTGGTGTCTTTTTTATATTTATCCCCTCATGTGAAAACAACTTGCATGTCTTCAGAAATTTTTAACTTCTAGTCTTGAAGAAACTAGTGTTCTGTCTTTTATTGCCCTATTATCAGCTTGTATCAATAGAAACATAAGACGAAAAGAAAAATGTAGTCCACTGATACAACCTGAAAGACAAACTGAAACATTTATTCCTAATGGAAAACTTTTCATTATATTCTATGTTCTCATATTTACTTAAATTTGCTATTAGATTAAGCCAAGTGTCTTAATCCAAACATTCACTTATGCAAAAGTAAGAGAAAACATATATCTACATATATTATGATCTGTGTACCTATCCTGCACCTCAGCAACCCAAGATTATAGCCTACAGGTTTAAACAGTTTTTGTCTTGCCTTTTTTCCCTTTTTGCACTGTAATGCTTACATTTATTAATACAAAGAAGAAAGAAAGAGAAGAGGAAGAAAAAAGGCATCTGCTTACTTTAGTAACTTTATCACATACATGGACAACTAAAAACACTTTATAATATGTAATTTATGTTGTGAAACATTTCACTGAAATACTGTTATAAACAGAAATATTTTACTTAGTTACCTTTTTTCTTCTTTTTCCCTCCCCTAAAGTGTCCTGCCAAACATTAATAACATGAAGTGAGGCAAATGCTTCTCACTTCCCCACAAGTTTAACAAAGTCAACAAAAGTCCACTCTTTCCACTTATTCTTATACAGCCGTATTTCACAAATGAGATTAATGCTTTGCCGTCTCACATTTATTCACTAATTTCCATGTTGCTGGTCTTCCTGTTCATCTCCATCTCCCAACTCTAAATTTTGTTTTTTTTCCAAGATACTTCTGATTCTTCTAATTAGTCACCATGCTTTTCTCTGTGTCTCAAACATTTTCCTTTTGGAACAGTGGAAAAGGTTTCACTGGCAAAGTCTCTCTGTGTGCTTTACTATCAGAAGAATGAAAAGCAGTGTCCCCTTCTGCTTGATGGCTTATTTTTTGTTGAACAAACTTTAACCTTCCTCTTTAGCCTATTCCGCATCAAAAAATGACTTTGATCCTCTAGGAAAAAGTATTCTGAAGATAGCTGGATATAGCAGTCTGACTCTCACACCTGCCTCTCAACATTCTCTTTATATTTCTGAAAATTCTCTTCTGCCTGGTATACAGCAAATAATCATTTTCCTCAAACATTCTGCTGCCTCCAACTTTTAATACTTGTTAGGATCAACTCTTTCTTCTGGTAGCTTTGCAACTTTACTAATAAAGGTCTTGGCTGCTTTCTCGTGGACAGATGTGGAGCATACACATGGTGTTCCCTTTCAATTAAGAGTTTCTGGTGTGGGAATACCAGTCCAGTTGGTTATTTGTGCCTTGATAAAATCAATACTTCTCTCCCAATACTTTCCTTAAGCAGAATGCACTTAACTTGTCACTGAAATGACAAAATCATTTTTACACATAACTGCTACCAGTACAATCCACTAAGCTGCATGTGGGCTTTCTCTTTAGTAACTTCCACCTCTGTAAAATCTTAACATGTATAAATGTAGCTACTGTTTGTGTATGAATGTGAATAGAAATGTAAGTACTGTGTTTAACTGGAACTTAGTATAATGCTATGTAAACAAATGGAGCTTTTCTCCATGGGCTTCCATTGAAAATGGGTATTACCCAGTTGAACTCTCCCAGTAAATGAAGAAAAATGAATAAGTAATAATGTCTGTTCTGTCTAGTTTCTCTGGTATAGGATAAAATCTCATATTTTCCCTAAGTGCTCTGTCCTTTAAACACCTTTACTGAATTATCACTTGTTACATAGGCAAATTTACATTTATACAAAACTAATCAAACTATATTAACAAGTTCACATTTACAAACAGTATACTTCACATATATTGCTATATATCATATAACCTAAGCAAGATTACATAAATTGTTCACTTCCTGCCCTTTTTTAAACAAGAATCATGTTTATTAAGCCATCACTTCATGGACAATCATACATTTATATAAATGAAAACAAATCACACTGACACAATCCTAGTTGCAAGCATTTTACATCACTTATAATCTACCCAATCATTTCAGTCAAACATTACATAACTCATTTAAGTCCTGCCTTCTTTTAAACCAGATTCCTCCCCTGTATGTATGTTCCCATAATTCCCATTTTTTCCTACGTAGTTTGTTCTTACCCTTTTCTAAAGATCTCAATTCCAGTTGTGTTGTCTGTTACTATATTCACTGCTTTGAGTATAGTTGATTTAGATTTTGATTTCCATTTTTTAATAATTGCTTTTTTGGCAGCCACCATATATAGACACAGCAAGCCCTTACCATGTCTAGGCAATTCCAGTTCTGTATCATAGTTCAGAAAAAAAATCTCCCTCATCACACCAATCTACCCACCCAGCATCTCCAACAGTGCATCCTGCAGGTCATCCTTAAACTCCACCAACTCACCACACTCCCAGAAAATATGTTCCCAAGTACCTCTTTCTTCCCCTTCACACCTCCAGCATTTGCTGTCTGCTTGAGGAAAAATTCTCTGGAGTCTACTTGCGGTATAAAACTATCTATGTAAAACATTTCCAAACAAAAATCCTAACTCTTCTAGGTTTTGTTGCATGTTTGGGAGACATACATATATCATCCCATTGTTCATAGGTTAGTACTAGGCTACCTGCCCTTTCAGGCTAAGCCAGTTACCCCATGTGAGAATCAAACCCTGCACCTTGTGTCTGTAAGGTAAACACCTTAACCGTTAGGCCAACCCTTTTTTCTTTGTGAATTGCTTATCCAGTCTCTCTTCACAGTCCTTTCTAACCTCCTCTAATTGATTCTTATAGTTATCATGCAATATTTTATATGTTCTACTAATTATTCTTTTTTTAATGGCAGCTTCTGTTCTAGATTCTACTAAAAACTTTACCAGTGCTGGTCTTTTGTTTAGGACCCCCTTATTTCTTTCTCTTCGCTTGAACTCTGATATCAATCCTTGATAAGCAAGGCAATCTGTAACCCCGCAGTCCAGTAAATTCTTGGTGTCTTCCCATTCTACCATCTTTCCCTCTCTAGTTATTTGCTCCCAATACCATGGTTCCTTTGCCAATTTTCTCCAATAAATTCCAGCCCCCTCTTGCTTATTGTCTATATCCCTAATTGCAGTCATCTCTATTCGCAGAATCTCCTTTCTCCATTCCCGTGTTGGCTTAATTCTTAGAATACTTTCTGCTACTTTATAGATATAATATTGTGTGTGATTATTGTTATTCTCCTTAAATGCTTGCATCCAAAATCTCAGTCTATCCTTGTTTCTTGAGATTCTATCCTGTTTCTTCATCATCCCTCTCCACTTAGACTTACAGTCTTCTGCTTGTGCTATATATAGGAGCCTTAATTGTATAGCTCTGAAATACCCTTCAAATCAGGTAATCCCAATCCACCCTGTTCTTCTGGATGAATCAGCTTATCCCACTTGACATTTGCAATATTCCCCTCCCAGATAAATTCCTTCAGCTCTTTATTAATTAGTATCCACAACTGCCTGACCTGTGTATAAGACTAATGGGACTAAAAACATTTTGACTGCTTCTATCTTAGTAAACATATTCATATAACAAAGCTTCCATTTTCTCAGTTTTTGTATTATCTTTTGCTTAGTCTCTTCCCACATATCCTTAACTGCCACATCAGCATCATTTTTAATCCATACTCCTAAATACTTCATTTTATCATGTCCCCATAAATATGGGGGGCAGTCGGGGGGGCGCTTCTCGGAACACCTAGCGGCATGGGAGTCCATCACGACAGACCGCTGGGTGCTTCGCATTATATCCAGAGGGTACAAAATACCATTACTCCATGTCCCCAAATTCAAAAACCTCCCCGATGTACCACCCGATCAGAGGGAGGCCGCAGCCGCAGAAATTCAGCAGCTGCTAAGAAAAAGAGCTATCCAGCCCGTCCCCCAAGACCAGCTCGGATTAGGGTTCTACTCCAGGTTCTTTTTGGTGCCAAAAAAGACGGGGGACTTGAGAACGATTCTAAACCTTTCTCGCTTGAACCTGTCAGTAACCAAGGAAAAATTCCGAATGGTCACTCTTCAATCTATTCTCCCCCTTCTAAGGGAGAACAATTGGATGTGCTCTATAGACCTCAAGGATGCGTACTACCACATTCTAATGGACAGACGATCCAGGAGGTTCCTCTGCTTCCGGCTGGGAGCCAGTCACTACCAGTTCAGGGTCCTTCCCTTTGGCCTCACTACAGCCCCCAGGGTGTTCACCAAGGTATTAGCAGTGATTGCGGCCCACCTGAGACTCCAGGGAATACAGGTCTTCCCGTACCTGGACGACTGGCTCCTGACCGCCCCAACAAGGCATCTACTTTGCTCAGCCAGAGACTTCTTTCTCCGCCTGGCCCCACAGTTAGGCATCACCATCAATGCCGACAAATCCCTTCTGGCCCCAACACAAGTCATAGAATTCATAGGAGCCAGAATAGACACCAGAGGGCTACGAGCCTTTCTAACTTCCGAGAGAATCCGGAATTTGCAACTCCATGTGCGGGCTATCCTCCAATCAGAGACTTCACCAGTGGAATTGGTCCTGAGGGCACTAGGCTCCATGGCGGCAGCGATTACGCTCCTTCCATGCGCCCGTCTGAACATGCGGGTACTGCAATGGACACTTCTAGTGCAATGGTCTTTTCTATCCCTTCCTCTTTACCACCCCATTGCTATCAGCAAGGCTTGCAGGAGGGCTCTATTATGGTGGCTCCAAGCCTCGGACCTCCATACGGGCCGTCCCTTCTGCACCTCTCCCCCTCTCGCCACGGTGACCACGGATGCCTCCCGCCTCGGGTGGTGGGGGGGCATTATTCAGGCAGGACGGTCCAAGGCACGTGGAACGACACAGAGACCTCCCTGCATATCAACGTTCTGGAGATGAGAGCGGTGCTATTCGCGTTGCAAGCACTTCAGGATCTCCTCCCCATAGGAACGATTGCAATTCAGTCGGACAACATGTCAGTTGTCTGGTACATCAACAAACAGGGGGGAACCAGATCTTACCCTCTATGCCACGAAGCCATGAGAGTGTGGGAATGGGCGATCTCCACCAACTACTTTCTGACTGCAACGCACATTCCGGGACGGACCAACATCCTAGTGGACAAACTCAGTCGCACCCTTCTTACCCCGTACGAGTGGTCTCTCAATCCACTAGTAGCGAAGCAGATATTCGCAATATGGGGGCAACCCTGCTGCGATCTTTTTGCATCTCCATCAAACATCAAATGCGGCAATTTCTTCACTCTAATCCCCCCTCCAGGGGAAACTCCAAGAGACGCTCTGGTGCATGCTTGGCCACCCGGTCTACTTTATGCCTATCCTCCTCTACCCCTGATGCTGCAACTCTTACAGAAAGCCTCACAGTTGGGGAGCAGGATGATCCTCATTGCCCCATTCTGGCCTCGGCAAATTTGGTTCCCTTACCTGTGGTCTCACCTTGTGAATCCTCCTTGGATTCTAGATCCCAGTCCGGATCTCATCTCCCATCCGTCGAACTTACCGACCCCAAACCTGGACAATCTGAAACTGACAGCTTGGTTGCTCCAGTTCCACTCCTAGTTAGGACTCCCGGTATCTCTTCACCAGTCAAAGCCATCCTTGTGGCAGCGCATAAGCCCTCCACCAGGAAAGTGTACCACAGTAAATGGAAACATTTCTCCATCTGGGCGGAGCATCATGATCTAGATCCCTTTACGACTCCTCTTCCGTCCATATTAGACTTCCTAACTGAACTCTTTCAGGAAGGCGCTAGTTGTTCAACTGTCAAAGTGCAATTGGCAGCCATATCACATTACCATGTGGGACATGATACAGGGCCTTTGATGTCGGCCAAGTTGTGTAAAACCTTTTTCAAGGGCACCTTCTTACTTAGACCCCCTATAAAAGAAGCCGTACCACCATGGGATCTTTCACTAGTTCTTCAAGCCTTGACTGCTCCACCTTTTGAACCCGCTGCTTCAGTAGATCTCAAATTCTTGTCTTGGAAAACAGCATTCCTTGTAGCCATCACTTCAGCAAAAAGAGTTTCGGAGCTTCAAGCTCTTTCTGTGAAGCCTCCTTATTTGATCTTTCACCCAGACAGAGTGTACCTCAGGATCAATCCCTCTTTTCTTCCCAAGATAGCATCAGAAACCAACATAAATCAATCCATAAATTTACCGGTTTTCTTCCCTAAATATCAGAATAAGGGAGAGTACAAGCTGCACTCATTAGATGTTCATAGGCAGCTTCGCTTTTATACTCATAGAACAGCTGGTCATAGACAATCCGACCAGCTGTTCGTTTCCTTTGCCAAATTTAATTTGGGGAAAGCAATTTCAAAAGTATCTCTATCATGCTGGATTTCTCAATGTATCCTATCGGCGTATCAAGCCTCTGGGAGACCCGCACCGGAAGGAGTTCGTGCACATTCCACTCGCTCCATCTCTACTTCTGCGGCCTTCAAGTCTAGAGTTCCATTGGATGATATTTGTTTGGCAGCCACTTGGGCTTCATCTCATACCTTTATTAACCACTACAAACTGGACGTGATTTCTAGAGGGAGAGCATCCTTTGGCTCTGCGGTGCTTCGCAATATCCTTCCATGATGGCCACCCAAGGTGCAGGTAGCTGGGGACTCTGTCCCACAGGTTGCTGACAAATGAACTCCCTACTTCAGATTAAGAAGTTATGTACTCACCATAACGTTCCATCTGAGTAGGTAGCTTCATTTGTCTGCAACCATCCCCCCCTCCTTCCCCCTGGCCTTCTTCGGATCTATATGTAGTTGGATACCCATTTTTTTGGGTATATATTGAGGGGCAAACTCGATCTGAGGTCATGGAGGGTTAGCAGGGGATTATGGGTGAGGGGAGGAGCTAGGAGCTCGGATCCATTAGCTTGAAACAAGTTGCCGGCTCGGATCCGATATCGGATCCAAGACCCACAGGTTGCAGACAAATGAAGCTACCTACTCAGATAGAACGTTATGGTGAGTACATAACTTCTTATTTTTTTTTACATTACAGTGCCTGCATTTCTTAAAACTGATCAAGAAGAAAGAGAGAGAAGAGAGAATGAAAGGAAAAAAAGAACAGCAGCACCTATTTACAGTTCCAATTATACTTAAAAGTAACTGAAAAAACTTTACAGCATGCAAAGAAAACTATACACCACAAAAATAGTACTATTAAGGAAAAAAAAAAGTTTTCTTTACTTACAGTTAACTTTCTCCCCTCTGTCTACCTGCCGAAAACATTTTTCCGCACATTAATGACATGAAGTAGAACATATACTTTAGAGTCCCTCACAAGTCCAACAAATTCTGAAAAAGTCCAAAATTTCCAGATTTTTTTGTTCTGTCATATTTCTCAAATATAATTATTGCATTGTAATCCCACTCCAAGTTTCTGGTTTTATTACTGTTTATCTCCATCTCCAAAATCCTGTCTCTGCTTCATTTCCAGTGTACTCTCGATTCTTCTATTCAACTCTCATGCTGCCTTCCTTCTCTCCAACATTTTACATTGTAAGAGTGGAAAAGGTTTCACAGGTACAGTCTCTCTGTGGTCTTTATTGCCAGAAGAACAAGAAGCAGAATCACCTTCTGTAACACACTCATTTATTGTTGGACAAACGTTTGTATTTCCTCCTTAGCATGTACATCATCAAAAACGATTTTGTCCCTCAAGGGAAGACTATCTTGAAGACAGCTGGATACAGCAGTTTTAATCTCACACCTGTGTCTTGCCATTCCCTGAACAGTGGAATGAATTTACTCCTCTTTTGCCTGGTGTACAATGAGTAGTCATTCTCCACAAACACTCTGCTGATCTCCTACTTTTAGTATTTTGTCCTTCTGCCACAGTTTTGTCAGAATGAACTCCTTCTGCTGCTAGGATCGCGTCTTTACTATTAAAGGTCAATGTTGCTTTCTCATAACCAGGTTTGGAGCATATGCACGATGTGCCCTTTCAACTAACAACTGCTGCTGTGGAATACCAGTCCAGTTGCTTATTTGTACTTTCATAAAATTAATGCAGTCTGTTCCTTCCAGCTTCTCGGGTATAGCTGAAAATGTCAGATATTCCCTACATGCTCTGTCCTCTAAGTCTATTATTCTTTTTAAACGTGTCTTCCTAGGCAGTCTCCTATTCACAGCAAACACAAAATGTCCGCCAAGTTACGTCCAAAAAATTTAATAAAATTCCAATAAAACGTAGATGAAGACACAAGTTGAAAACACAAAGCTTTCAAATTACGCCTTCTTCAGTGTTATACAACCATACTAAAACACAGTACTATTTAAATATAAAATTAACATCACATGATAACAACAGCCAGCCAACATTATTATAAATTAAATAAGTCTTAGTAGAATATATACACGGTGGTGGTGCTGCGGTAGCGTTGCCGCCTCACAGTAAGACGTTGTCCCATTCGATTCTCAGCTAGAGCATCTTCTGTGTAGAGACATGCGTGAATGGGCGTACCTTCGTTGAAGGTTCTGCGTCAGAGCTGGCAACTCGGCACGTAAAAATCTACTGCCAATCATTATTGGACCGGAGTTCCGCTGTGGCGACCCCTAACCGGGAAAAGCCGAAAGACACAACAACAAGTAGAATATATACACATTTTTAAAGAGACATTTGCGTGGTGATTACAAAGTATACAACCTCATATTTAAATATCATTTTTTAAAACATATCTGCATTTTTTTCAAAATGGGTTTAATTGAAACAGTAGAACTAATACCTGGGCTACTATCTGCTTGTAACCTAATGATCCAGTTATATTCTTTAGTTTCTAAATCAGTATGCCTATCTCCCCCTCTCTGACTAGTGTAATATATATCAATAACCCAAAAGGAAAAAGTGTGTGTATTACCAAGCTCAGCATTATGCTTTGCAATAGCATTTGTCAAGACATTCCTTTTTATATCAGACCTGTGTTCAATAATACGTTCTCATAGTTTTCTACTTGACTTGCCAACGTAAAAACTTGAACATTTGTCACATGTAGCTAAATAAACAATGTTGCTAGTATTACAAGTAGCAGTACATGTAAACAAAAATTATTTTTTAGTTGTCGGATGTGTGAATTTATTGTTTTTAAAGATAACACTGCAAACAGAACAGTGCATACATGGAAATGTGCCCTTTTTACTTAACTCAGTCCCCTTTTGTTTTTAGTTCGTATATCTTTATAACACACCTTACTTTTTAAGTTGCTAGAATTGCTATAAGCAAACTTTGGATAGAATGAAATAATATTATTTAATTCAGGCAGGGATTGTAAAATAGCCCAATTATTGCCAATTATTTTCTTAATATCAGGTGTACATCGACTAAAAGTAGTAGTGTACCTAAGCTGGTCTACAATAGATGTAGAAAAATTAGAATTATCTCGTGGGGTTGAAAAGTAAGGTTTAGCTTTGTCCTTTCTTTGCTCAAGGACATTTTTCTCTTCTTCCAGCAATAACTTTAAATTATAACCTTTTGTTGAAATTCACATTTCATGTCATGTAACTGTTCGGTGCATGTGTCATCTTTATTATTCAGCCTACTAACTCTACTATATTGGCTCTTAACTATTCCTCTAAATGTATGGGCGGGATGCATGCTTTTATGTAAATATTTGTTTTTATGAGATTTTTTTTGTAGATCTTTGTGGATATAAACTTATCAACAACATTTAGATGTATATCTAAGAAGTGTATTTCATTGACTGAATTAGTCATTTCAAATTTCAGGAAAGTGGTAGTAGTATTTAGATAGTTGAAAAATTCATTCAACAAATCCAATGTGCCTCCCCATGCAAAAAACACATCATCCACAAAACGCTTGTAGAATAATACATATGGTTTAAATTCAGTAGGACAGTTATATACATGATTTTCCTCCCATTCATTTAGGGTCAAGTTAGCATAGGTGTTTGCAACAGCCAACCCATTGCAACACCAGTGGTCTGATGATAAAAAAAACTTCGTTGAAAATAAATATATTGTTGTTTAATACTATTTCAAGTAGTTCATACAACGTCTCTATTTCCCTGCCTTTGATTTTTCCATATCTGCATAGAATACTTCGAACGGCTTCATTGCCATAATTGTTAGGAATAACAGTGAAGAGTGATTTTATATCTAAGGTGACAAAGATGTACTGATTAGTTGTTTCTCTTTGATGCCAGATATAAAGCGTACTTAAAAAATCACCATTGTCTTTAATAAAACTCTTCACATGTATTAGCAACGGACTTAATGTAGTTTGCAGATAGAGAGAAATAGGCTGTATTAACCAACCTCGACCAGAGACAGTAGGTCTCATGGGAGGTTTATTCAAAGATTTGTGAGCCTTAGGTAAGCCATATATAATAGGTGTTTTGGGACAAGGTATGGAAAAATAATTTAATAAATCCACAGAAATGTCACCATTAATTTGAAGTTCAAACAAAAGTGTATTAACACTACTGATACAGCATGCAACGTCACTATAAGATATTTGTTTAAATGCAGTACGGTCAGCAAGAAGTTCATTCATAGAAGCATTATAATCAGCAGCATTCATTAAAACAATCCCCCTCCCTTATCAGCTTCCTTAATAACATCATTATTATTTTCTAACTTTTTTAAAGCTTCTAATTCAGTCATAGATAAATTATAGTATTTTTTTAAAAGCATGCTTAGCATATAAGTCATATAGTTGCTGTTCACAAATATTCTCAAAAGCTGTAACAATGGGGTTACTAAGGGGAATAAATGTGCTGCTTTTTTTTACATTTCAATGACGTAGGTCTGTAGCAGTCTTTATAAAGCAGTTTTAAGTTAAGATTTCTGGTAAAAAGTTTTCGGTCAGTTAGGGCATCTACTATAGAATCCTTTTGTGCAGGTATAAAGGTCATGCCTTTACTTAGTAAACTGATATCAGCTTCAGTTAATTCAAAATTTGACAAATTAAACACTTGCTTCTCTGGTTCTCTTCCTGGAGAAGGACCTCCCCCTGGTTGTATCTTGCTTCCGATTGGGTATTGTTTCCGGCAACTTTAATTGGATCGCTGTGGAGGCTCGCCGAAAATCCTGTCGTTGATTGGATGAACCAGCTACTGCACTCCCTTCAGTTGCGCTTAAATGTATCAATTCACTAGGATTATTACTCATTGTTGGCCCAGTTATTAGGTTGGATTCTATATTGTCTGTAGTTAAAACGCTACTATTAGCTATATCAGAAGCGGAGGTAGTTGCAGGAGCAAGAAATTGATCTAGCTCGTACATAGAGCCTTTTTGTGTATGGCTAATAGGATTCACTGTTTCTCCTTTTCCAGAGTCTTTAGGCCACGAGAAAATTCTGCCTGAACAGAAATCATTAATGTCACGATTAAGCTTATTTCTTTTTTGTTGCTCTAGCTTTTTATCTAGAGTCGCCAGGCTTTCTAGCAAGTTGTTATAAGTTAAAATGTTAATATTAAAAGTAGGCAAAGCACATAACTCTCCTTCTAGTTGCTCAATTTCTTCCTGGATTTTCTTTTCAATAGAAACAAAGTAACGGTTCATTAAGGCCATATAGTCCATGCCTAATATAATATTTAATTCTTGCCAGCTTTTCAAAAGATCAGGGTATTTCTTGCCGTAATACAGCATCTTTAATACTCACAGCCCACAAGGAACTAAACCCAAGTGCAATTATGCAAAAAACCTGACTTGCTGTCATTGCAGCTTTTTAAATGCTTGTACTATAAATTCAAGGTTTTTAATCCATTGTAGACACACATCATTGCTAGTAACATTAGGAGAAAACTCACCATTCGGTGCAGTTGTCATATCCAGTAGAAGCACATTTGTTCATGCAGGAAGAAATTGAGCAACTAGAAGGAGAGTTATGTGCTTTGCCTATTTTTACTATTAACATTTTAACTTATAACAACATGCTAGAAAGACTGGCGACTCTAGATAAAAAGCTAGAGCAACAAAAAAGAAATAAAATTAATCATGACATTAATGAGTTCCATTCAGGCAATATTTTCTCTTGGCCTAAAGACTTTGGAAAAAGAGAAACAGTGAATCCTATTAGCCATAAACAAAAGGCTCTATGTACGAGCTAGATCAATTTTCTGCTCCTGCAACTACCTCCGCTTCTGGGGTCTACTTTATCCTCTCGAAAGCTGAAATGATCGAATACATAGAACTCGACACATAAAGCCCAAATGTCAACTAAGCCGAAATGTAAACATCCCGAAACTGAGAATATCGAAAGGTTTTGTTGGCCAACTTCCCTTTCACCGGTGTGCTCAAATATAAACAAAACACACTCTTTTCCTATAGCCAGTGAACTGAAAACAAAGCACGCTTTCCCTTTAGCGTATCAATTGTACCTACATATATGTCTTTTCAAAACAAAACGCTTTTCTTTCAGCGTAACATATCTTTCAACCTCTCTTCACATAATACAGACACATTAAACTAAAACAAATTACGCTTTGACTTCAGCGTAACATCTGTACCTATGTCTGTATCTTACAAATAGAAATAGAACTAAAAAACATAGCACTGTATTTAATAGTGAAATACTGCTTGAAATGTGTACAACACATATCCTAAGGTTTTCTTACCACTTTATGTCAGCAAACATAATATATGCAACTCTTGTAGGTACACTTAGCAGATGTAAGTAACTTTACTGATTACAGTACGAGACTAACATAATATTCTTAAACCTTTAATAATATGCCCACTGTCTTTAAGAAATCCTTTACATTATACTCATGTTGTTTAGCAATCACAACTTGCAAACGGTTCTGCCGATCAATTGTTTTTCTCTTTTTAGGTGATGGCGGACACGCTGTCATAAGATTTAAACACAGCTTATCTACTCTATTCTGTTCTCTAGTCAAAATACTCAACACAGCAGGAATATCAGATATTCGTTTTCCTAGCAAACACCAAATCCGTCTGTGCCAGCCTTCCACGTAGTTTTGTGTGTGAGGAAAACACTTGTCATTAAGGGATGAAATGTTCCAGAATGAGATAGGATATATCGGGGGAAATCTGCTAGATGTTATAGTTCTAGTAAACTATTTACGTACATGCCCTAATACATACATATCTGAGAAATAGTTTAGCAATTCTTGGCCATCTTGTGTGAAATCCTTAGAAAGGTCACGAAAGGCTGCAACAACGTCACATTCCTTAAGGAATGACAAAGCTATAAGCTTTTTAACTGAGTGCTGGAATTCTACACATGTACCATATAGCTTTGCTAGACCTAAAGATTGTACTTTTCGCCAGATATTTTGCGAAAAATGAAACAGGCAGCCTTTCACTGACACATTTGGAAAGTTGTATGCAATACTCTTTATAGATGCTTGCAGAAAATCACACAACATGTACTTTACAGACACTTCTAGCTTTAGTTTCTGCAGCAAGTTAAACAATCCCACATGTAATTATAAGCTTTAAATGACTTCTTGCTCATAAGACAGTACATGAGGGGTAAACATTTTGTGTTTCCTGCATGTGATACAAGTGCATGAATACTATATAGCTGTCTACACAGCCTTCCCTTGGTTAAAAACACACCATCCATTAACCAGATCTCAGAGCTAGAAAGGTCTTTTAGGTTTTCTTCAGTGGTAAATACTAACACATGAAGGTTAGTGTGTACATCCAGTTTCCTTTCCTGTACAAACGTCAACTTTCTTAAAGCATAATCATCAACTGAAACCATGTCTAGAGGTATGTTAGACCTGCTATATTTCACATACTGCAAATGCAGCACTCTATTTACTGTCTGCAACATAGATCTACGTGTAGGCAGCGCTACAGTACTTTCCAATGAAGTACTTGCTACAACATCGTCTACTACTAGCGCTGGAGTGCTTCTAGACATACTGGCAAGATGTCTACGTTTTTCACAGGCTTGGTATTTCTCAACTTCAGTTGGATCTGAAGGATGTTCATGTGCTGTAGATTTCACTAAAATGTCTCCGTTATGTAATGATTATGTGTTTTCTGCATGGGGGGGCACATTGGATGTAATGGGATCCTATCTCGCCTACATTCATAACAGATGGGTTCGGAGCCGATCCATCGGCTCCTACTCGGCAACTAATACACTAGCACGAAGTCTCTCATTGGCTGGGCTACTCCCTATCCCAGGATGCACTACACCTGCTTCCCCAGATCTCGTTTGCCGCTTTACAAGCTGGACGTGGTCTCGACTTGGCTGGAGCTAAGTGGTTCTTTTTTACCTTTATTGGTCTTTGACCTTGGGGTTTTTGTCTATATTAACCAAACAGCTGTTTTAACAGCTATTCCTTACTATTCATTACTATTTTATATAAAATGTCCATTACAGACAGCCATTCAGTCTGTGTTTATTGTTTGGGGCCGAAACACCTGCAAGAGACTTGTAGCGTCTGTCATGCGTTCTCCTCTAGAGTTCTTCAAGAACGCAAGAACAAGCTAATTTTGAAAGGGCTTATTAAACCTTCTTTTGAGGAAGCCTTGGATCCACCTGTTGCTTACAAAAAGAAAAGATCGTCGGCTCCGACAATTCCGTCGGAGCCGTCTACTAAAAAGCCAAAATTGACTTCTTCTTCCTCGGCTCCACTGACTTTGGGGCCGAGGGTCGAAGGGTCTGCCTCGATACCTCCTGCTCGGCTCCATTGGTTTCGGAGCCGCAGGTTGGAGTATCGAGAGGTGAATCACCTCCATCGGTTCCAATGGCTTCGGAGCCGGTGGAGGTGTGCAGCTCAGACTCTTCCCCCTCGGCTCCGAAGAAAGCTCCGTCGGCGCCGATGGTGGTCCATGCTGTGGTGGAACCGGCGCTGATAGCGTTGGAGCCATTTCGGAGCTGGTCCCCTTCTCTCTCGGAGCCGAGAGGAAAGTCTTCTCGATTGTCTACCTCCTCTAAATCATCGAGACTCTCTGATTCGGACCTGGATAGGGTGATACAGAGGCTATTCCAATCTCCAGTTTTTACTAAATTGGTCTCGGCTCCAGCACAGTTAGCTTCGGAGCCGATCCCCCCTCCAACACATTCGATTCCTCCTCCAACCTCCTCGGAGCCGTTGGAGTCGGTGGTGGTGGAGCAAAGCGGAGCCATACGGTCGGAGCAGAGACCCCTCCGAGGTCTCTCGGTTCCGACTATGCTTCCTACCCTGTCCTCCGGTTCAGGGTTTGGTACTGCGACCTCTTCAGCCGGGCCCAAGGGGAACACTTTGGGATTGGGTGCTTCGGTGCCTAGTCTTCCTCTCGGAGCATCGGCTGCTGGAATTCCCAGTGCCATCGTGGCCTCTAGACCAGTGACCTCCTTGGATTCTGGAGGTCCGGCCTTTGAGGCCATGAGGAGCGCGTTGGCCATGCCTTTGCCGGTTCAGCAAGATTCTACCTCACCGTCCCTAGATTTGGAGACTGGTGCCTCTGTTGTGTTGCAGCTCCCGGCAGCGGGGTCCCAGGGCCTGAGGATACCCCATCGGGGTTCCCTTCTGGGTGGTCCGTCCGAAACTGCTTCGGACGAACCCCCACGGAAGAAATTGTGTAAGAGGAAGCACGTAGACTCCCAAGATGAGTCTGTTACATCGGATACTGACCTCGATGACGCAGAAGGGTCCCCAAATCATCTTCGGATGATATCTCCTTCTCAGATATCTTGGAGATTCTGAGACAGAGAGGTGACTGGCAAGCCAAAACCCCTTCAGCTGAGGAGTCAGTCTTCCTCAAGGCCTTTGGGGCCCAGCCTTCCGCCTCCTGGGTGTCTCCGCCTTGATGAACTCCTTGATTTGGTTTCTCGGCGTGGGAACACCCTGATTCTGTGGAACCGGTGCCTGCGAGGCCCAATAAGTTTTTGTCAGCCCCCCCCCAGAAGGAATTTCTCACAAAGGGTGTGCCTGTAGATGCTTTGGTGGTGGCTTCTGCCACACAGCAGGACGTGGCAGAGGCTTCAACGTCTGTTCATCCTCCTAATAAGGATTCCAGGAGCATGGATAGGTACGGGAAGCGTACCCTGTCTTCAGCGGCCTTTACCTTACGGTCGCTGAACTACTTATGTCATTTTACGAGGCTCCAAAGGGATCTCCTCAAAGAGCTAAATGACTCCCTTGTTGATAATCTACCTGAGGTGCTGGCCCCGACTGTTGGCGCCCAGATGACTACCCTCTTTTCTATTGTTAACTCGTCCATGAGGCTCATTTCCTATGCGGCCGAAGGGGTGAGTAGAGCAGCGGGAACAGGCGTTGTCCTCAGGAGACACGCCTGGTTACGCTTGTGTTCGTTTGCGGAGGCCTTCAAGTCTTCCTTCGCCGACTCCCCCTTTGATGGGTCATCTTTGTTTGGACCCAAGGTGAAGGACACACTAACTCGGTGCGAGCAGGAGGGCAAGACTTTGACTGCCGTTGGGGCCCGATTTTCCGCTCCTTCTAGGCCTTACCCCAAGGCTCAGAGAGGAGGGAAAATGTGGTTTAGAAAATCTCAGAATTCTTTCCCTACTCCACCCAGTGATTCCCTCCAGAGGCAGGAGGGGAAATTCTGGAAGACGCCGCCCCAGAGGTGGCAGAGGCCCCCGTAACTCTGGAGACCGCGATTCCTTTCGTGGTTCTTCATACAACCAGCGTCCCTGAGTTGTTGCCCGACTGTGCATCTCCGAGCCAGTCGGGGTCGATTTGGCGCACCCACAAGCTTGGGAATCCATAACAAGCGATCAGTGGGTGCTTCGATTATTACCGGAGGATACATCATCCCCTTCAACAAACCCCCCCCTTCTTTAAGGGAAATCCCGGACGTACCACCCAGTCAGCGGGATCAGGCAGCATTAGAGGTTTCAAAGCTGCTAGAAAAAGAGCCATCCAGCCTGTCCCCATCGACCAGATCGGATTAGGAACTTACTCAAGATTATTTTTGGTACCAAAAAAGACAGAGGACTTCAGGCCCATTTTGGACCTCAGTTCATTGAATCGTTTTGTAAAAAGTCCAAATTCCGAATGGTCACTCTTCAATCTATTCTTCCTTTGCTGGAAAAAGATGCATGGATGTGCTCCATAGATCTCCAGGACGCTTACTATCACATTCCGATAGCTCAAGAGTCCAGGAGACACTTACGCTTCCGCCTCGATGTCAGTCATTTCCAATTCCGAGCACTGCCCTTTGGTCTCACCACAGCCCTAGGGTGTTCACCAAGTGTCTGGCAGTGGTAACTGCTCACCTGAGAAGTCTGGGATTCCAAGTGTTTCCATATCTAGATGACTGGCTCCTTACTGCCACCTCCGAGCATCTACTATTTCAGGCGCTCAGCGCCACGTGCACCTTGGGCCGTTTCTTAGGGATTACGTTCAATTTGCAAAAATCTGTACTACAGCCATCTCAGCGTATTATTTTATAGGCAGACTTAGACACAAAAGAATGCGCCTTTTACCGGCAGCAAGAATTCAGGTCCTACAAGATCAAGTCAAATCCTGTCTTCCCCTACTAAGAGCCCCGGCCCATCAGATTCTACAACTGTTGGGTTCGATAGCGTCAACCATACTTTTAGTTCCCTTGGCCAGACTTCACATGCGAATTTTACAATGGCTACTGTCGGTTCAATGGTCTTATCAGGAACTTCCTTTGAACCATTTAATCATGATCACGGAAAGTTGCCGTCGAGATCTGTGTTGGTGGCTTCTCCAATCCAATCTCGACCAGGGGCGACCCTTTATACCTCAACACCCCGTTGCCACTGTGACTACGGACGCCTCCCAGGTAGGGTGGGGGGGTCATTACCTGGACAGGTCGGTCCAAGGCACATGGCAGATCCAGGAGACACATTTGCATATCAATGTCCTGGAGATGAGAGCGGTACTATTGGTACTCCAAGCTCTCCATCACACTCTCCCACAAGGCCCGATTGCTATCCTATCCGACAACATGTCGGTGGTGTGGTACATAAACAAGCAAGGTGGAACCAGGTCTTACCCACTGTGCAGAGAAGCCATGAGACTTTGGCACTGGGCGGTAGCTACCAACCGCTTTCTAATGGCAACGCACATACCGGGGAAATCCAATGTGATTGCGGACAGATTAAGCAGGACCATTCTTTTACCCCACGAGTGGTCCCTCAACCAGGGAGTAACTGCGAAAATCTTCGACAGATGGGGTCTCCCTTGCTGCGACCTGTTTGCCAGCCCTCACAATGCGAAATGCAGAGAGTTCTTCACGCTGCTCCCTTCTCAGAGACAGATTCCCAGGGAAGCTTTGACCCACATTTGGCCCCCCGGTCTTCTCTACGCCTTCCCCCCGTATCCCCTCCTATCGAGGGTGATACAGAAGGCCATTTACCTGGAGAGCGAGATGATTTTGATTGCCCCGCACTGGCCTCGTCAAGTTTGGTTCCCTTTCCTACAGAGGCATGCGATAGAAGGTCCATGGTTTCTGGATCCGGTGCCAGACCTGCTGACTCATCAGTCAAGACGGCTTCACCCGTCTCTCAGGTCCTTGAAGTTGGCAGCATGGTTACTCCACTTCCATCCTTAGTCCGAGACGATGCTCTTTCTCCGGACGTGGTCCACATATTGTCTTCTTCTCATAAACCTTCCACTATCAAACTTTATTCCAGCAAATGGAAAAGGTTTGCCTTCTGGGCTCAGGAACGGGGTATAGACCCTCTCACTGCACCAGTATCGGAGGTTCTGAATTTTCTGGCCTCCCTTTTTCAGTTGGGCTCTTCAGTTTCTACCATTAAGGTTCAGCTAGCAGCGATCTCTAATTTTCATGCCTCATTTGAACCTTCATTGATGTCTCACAAACTTTGTAAGGCTTTTCTTAAAGGTGTGTGGCTCCTTAGGCCTCCATTATCTCATCCTGTCCCCCCTTGGGACTTGAATATGGTTCTTGCTGCCCTAGCTGCCCGTCCTTTCGAACCAGCTGCTACCTGTGATTTAAAATTTCTGTCCTGGAAAACGGCCTTTTTAGTGGCCATAACTTCTGGCAGGCGAGTTTCAGAACTTCAAGCTCTTTGTTCTGATCCTCCCTATTTGATTTTTCACAAGCATAGAGTTTCTTTGAAATTAAACCCTTCCTTTATAACAAAGGTGGCCTTCCTCTTTCTGTATTCAACAAACTATAGAACTCCCTGTGTTTTTCCCAGAATTCTCTAATAACGCAGAATATACCTTGCATCAATTGGACGTACATAGACAACTGCGTTTGTACTTGAATAGAACTGCTCACACGCGGAAATCAAATCAATTGTTTGTTTCCTTTGCAATGAACAAATTGGGTCAACCAGTAACAAAAACCTCCATAGCTAAATGGATTAAAGATTGTATCATTTTTATTTATTCACAGGCTAACAAAGAGCTTCCCTTTCCAGTCAAGGCTCATTCTACCAGGGCAATGGCTACTTCTGTAGCTTTTCACTCCAAATTATCAATAGATGATATTTGTGCTGCGGCAACCTGGAATTCTCCGCACACTTTCATTTCTCATTACAAATTGGATGTGGTTTCTCGAGGCAGGGCTTCCTTTGGTTCCACAGTTCTCAGGAGTGTTTTCCAATGAGCCACCCGGGATTTAGGTGCTAGGACGCTGTCCCATCTGTTATGAATGTAGGCGAGATAGGATCCCATTACATCTTTTAGTTATGTACTTACCATAACTTCGGATGTATGGGATCCATCTCGCCTACATTCATAAGTACCCACCCTCCTTCCCCCTTCCATTCGGATTTAGAGGAGCTGTAGTCCTTTTTTTGGTGATCTTTCTTGAAGAACTTTAGTTGGTTATAGTGACTACTAGTTTTTCTGTGTTTGCATGGATGTATGAAAGCGAACAAACAAGATCTGGGGAAGCAGGTGTAGTGCATCCTGGGATAGGGAGTAGCCCAGCCAATGAGAGACTTCGTGCTAGTGTATTAGTTGCCGAGTCGGAGCCGATGGATCGGCTCCGAACCCATCTGTTATGAATGTAGGCGAGATGGATCCCATACATCCGAAGTTATGGTAAGTACATAACTAAAAGATTTGTTGAATGAATTTTTCAGCTATCTAAATACTACTACCACTTTATTGAAATTTGAAATGACTAATTCAGTCAATGAAATACACTTCTTAGATATACATCTAAATGTTGTTGATAATTTTATATCCACAAAGATCTACAAAAACCATCTCATAAAAACAAATATTTACATAATAAAAGCATGCATCCCACCCATACATTTAGAGGAATAGTTAAGAGCCAATATAGTAGAGTTAGTAGGTTGAATACCAAATATGACACATGCATCGAACAGTTACATGACATGAAAGGTGAATTTCAACAAAGAGGTTATAATTTAAAGTTATTACTGGAATAAGAGAAAAATGTCCTTGAGCAAAGAAAGGACATAGCTAAACCTTACTTTTCACCCCCACGAGATAGTTCTAATTTTTGTACATCTAATGTAGACCTGCTTACTACTTTTAGTCGATGTACACCTGACATTAAGAAAATAATTGGCAATAATTCGGCTATTTTACAAGCCCTGCCTGAATTAAATAATATTATTTCATTCTATCCAAAGTTTGCTTATAGAAATTCTAGCAACTTAAAAAGTAAGTTGTGTTATAAAGATATACGAACTAAAAAACAAAAAGGGACTGAGTTAAGTAAAAAGGGCACATTTCCATGTATGCACTGTTCGGTTTGCAATGTTATCTGTAAAAACAATAAATTCACACATCCCACAACTAAAAAAGATTTTTTGTTTACGTGTCCTGCTACTTGTAATACTAGCAACATTGTTTATTTAGCTACATGTGACAAATGTTCAAGTTTTTATGTTGGCAAGTCAAGTAGAAAACTATGAGAACGTATTATTGAACACAGGTCTGATATAAAAAGGAATGTCTTGGCAAATGCTATTGCAAAGCATAATGTTGAACTTGGTAATACACACACTTTTTCCTTTTGGGTTATTGATATATGGTACACTAGTCAGAGAGGGGGAGATAGTAATACTGATTTAGAAACTAAAGAATATAACTGGATCATTAGGTTACAAGCAGATAGTAGCCCAGATATTAATTCTACTGTTTCAATTAAACCCATTTTGAAAAAAAATGCAGATATGTTTTAAAAAATGATATTTAAATACAAGGTTGTATATTTTGTAATCACCATGCAAATGTCTCTTTACAAATGTGTATATATTCTACTAATGACTTATTTAATTGATAATGACGTTGGTTGGCTGTTGTTATCATGTGATGTTAATTTTATATTTAAATAGTACTGTGTTTTAGTATGGTTGTATCACACTGAAGAAGGAGTAATCCGAAAGCTTTGTGTTTTCAACTTGTGTCTTCATCTACATTTTATTGGAATTTTATTAATTTTTTTTGGACGTAACTTGGCTGACTTTTTGTGTTTGCTGTGGACTTTTCTTCAAAACGGCAGGTGTAGTGCAGGGTTTTTTTTTTTTTTTTTTTTTTTGCTTCAGTCTCCTATTCATCCAGCATTTCTTCATTTCAACCTCTGATTTTTACAGCTTTATCATGTCATCTGAATATCTGTTTAAAGCTTTTTCCATTTTTCCAGCCTTTAGTTGTTTGTATTAATATACTCTATCAGTGTTTTGTTTATTTTAACCAGGTCTGTGTGCAATTGTCTTTTATCGTCTTGTAGGTTACTGGAAGTCATGTCTGGAGGTTGCATTGCTTTTTGCTGAACAGCTGCAGAACTTTCCCCAGTCAGTGTTTCTTCCTCACTTTTTGGTAGCTGATTTTTTCCAGGTCCTCTGTATTTCTTTTTTCCTGGCATCCAGGCAATACATTTACTTAATAATTTACATTTACATGCCAGTTACTGAAATTTACCCATAAACACAAAAATCTACTGACCTTCTGTGTTGAGTTTCTGTTAGTCAGTGTGCAGCCATCTTAGAAGTCCTCTCTGAAACATCTGATGTTAAGTTGTCTATCTCGCCTTCATTCTTGCTGGTTGGGTTCAGAGCCGATCCTCGGCTCCGACTCGGCCATCTTCAATAGCTCGAGAGCTGTTTACTGGCTTGAGGCTACCCCATATCCCACGATGCCTGGCGCTAGCTACCCAGATCTCGTTTGCCACTTGACTGCGAGGTGGTCTTACTGGCTGAGGCTTGTATACTTTTTGTATTTTTACTAAATTTTACAAATTTTTTTCTTTATAGTGTACCTAATTACTTAGTTGTTCTATTCCCCAAGCTAGATTCCCTAGATAGCTTCTATCCCTCTTGTTTTCTTGAAAACTCATTTTACTTAGAGAGTTTTCCCCTCCCCTCCCCCATCCCTTCCTTTAGTGGTAGCCGTTTAAGTTAGAGGCTAACCCTTTTTCGTTTTTTTCTAGTTGTAAAAAAAAAAAATTTATATCTGATATAGATCGAAGTAGTGTCATTAGTAGTAGACTTACTTATTTTTGTATTAGCTGTATAGTTTAGCTAGTTATACCTGCTAATTTGTTTTTTGGGCTTGTGTGTGTGCGTTTTTCTCCTTGGTGTGTGTGTGGTAACATGTCCAAGGATACTAAAGTGTCCGGATTCAAGAAGTGTGACTCATGCTGTCAGAAGATGTCTCTGACAGATGGTCACACTTCTTGTGTCTACTGTCTGGGCGCTGTGCACCTGCAGGACTCTTGTTCGGTCTGTCATACTTTCAGCCCAAGGGTCCTGCAGGGGCACAAAAATAAGTTAATCCTTAGGGGTTTGCTTAAGCCACAGCATTCACTGGCTAAAGCTCAGCCTGCGAAATCCTCCAAGCCACCCAAGTCTTTGGCTCTGAGTTTTGAACTGTCGTTGGGTGAGGCAGCACCATCTGCCTCGGCTCCGGCTGGAGCCGATGTGCCTCCCTCACAGTCAGCTCCAACGCGAACTTCGGAGCCGTCCGTGAGTCGAAAAAGATCTAGGTCTCCCTCCTTGGAGTCAATACGCTCGGCTCCACGGTCACCTCTGCTCCAATCAGAGCGCAGTCATAAGTCATCTCACTCCTCTCGGTCCTCCAGACTTTCAGATCATGATTTGGAGAGAGTGGTCAGCAGGTTGCTGAAATCGCAGGCCCTAGCAAAAATGCTGTCCAGCCTCCCTCATCAGGTGTCAGCTCCTTCCACTTCTGAAAATATTCCTCCTCTGACTCCTCCCCTTGAGTTCGGAGCCGGAGTTCGTTGGGGTTCGAGTCGTGGAACCGTCAGCTCCGATACCTTCTCCTTCGGTTCCGTTGTTGGCTCCGATCCCATCCTTGGTCCCGTCCTTGGAAGGATCTGGGCGCCGAGACTCCCTCGCCGGCTCTGAGGGGGCGAGTGACATCGGATCCTTGTCCGACCCCGCTCTCCCTCTCGGAGCTTCAGCGTAGGTGAGCTCGGCTCCTACATCGGTTTCGGAGCCGTCCCCCTCAGTGCGGAGAGGGATCCCAATTTCTTCGGAACCAGAGTCTTCTCTGCATCCGGGCAGGGATGCCTTCGAGATCATGAGGAGTGTACTGGCCCCTGAGCCAGTCCCACGATCAACCCCATCAGCTCCTCCCCTATGGTGCCTGCATCTGCCTCTGACCCTCCTCCTGACCCCAAGCATGGGGAACCAGCGCTCCAGGGCACCCCTTTGGGTGTTTCCTTTTCTTTTGAGGCCTCCCCTGATCACTCAGAGGAGCCACCTCATAAGAGGAAGTGCAAGAGGAAGCACGTTGACTCCCCTGAGTCTGTCACATCTGATACCGACTTAGAGGATTCAGAAGGGTCCCCGAGATCCCCCTCTGAAGATGTCTCCTTTTCACACATCCTTGAAATCCTTAAGCAGAGGAGGAACTGGAATACCCTAGCCCCTTCCGAGGATGAGTCGGTATTTCTGGACGCATTTGGTTCCCGGCCCTCCACCTCCTGGGTGTCTCCGTCTTTCGACCCACTTATGTCTGTGGTGGCTTGGAAGGCATGGTCAGCTCCAGACACAGTGGAACCAACCCCCAGGAGACCTGCTAAATTTATAACTGCACCTCAAGACAAACAGTTTCTATCTAAGGGCGTACCTGTTGATGCCATGGTGGTAGCAGCAGCCACAAAGAAGGAGTTGGCAGAAACTTTGTCATCTGTCCATCCTCCTAACAAGGAGTCTAGGACTATGGACAGATATGAGAAGCAAATGTTTGCTTCAACGACCTTCTCGATGAAGTCTCTGAATTATTTGTGCCATTTCACCCGCCTTCAGAAGGATCTCCTTAAAGAGCTTGGAGATGCCCTCCAAGGTCCATCAGCTGTGGGGGCTCAAGCTAAGGTGGCCTCTCAGCTGGCGACTCTGAATTCAGTTGTTAACTCCTCCATGAGGCTCATTTCTTATGCAGCCGATGGTGTGAGTAGAGCCGCAGGCACAGGCGTCGCCCTTAGGAGGCACGCATGGATGCGGCTATGTAATTTTGCGGAACCCTTCAGAGCGTCTTTAACCAATACCCCCTTTGATGGTTCCGCTCTCTTTGAACCACAGGTGAAGGACACACTAACCAGGTGTGAACAGGAAGGCAAGACTCTCTCTGCCGTGGGAGTCCGTTTTTCCACTCCTTCCAGACCATACCCCAAGGGTCAGAAGAGTGGAAAAATGTGGTTCCGTAAATCCCAGGAAGCCTTGCCTGACACACGTGGTGAGTTCCCCTCCAGGGGCAGAGGAGGGAACAATAACAGATGCCGCCCTCGGGGCAGGGGGGGGGGTCCGCAGAACCAGGGCAGCAGAGAATCCTTCTCTGAAAAGCCCTTTCAGCATCCCTGAAGGGTTGCCCGGCTGCCCACCTCTGGAGGCAGTTGGGGGAAGACTTTCGCTGTACCCCAAAGCCTGGCAGGATCTAACTCAAGACAAGTGGGTACAGTCGATCATATCCGGAGGTTACAGAATTCCCTTTGCTCAACCCCCTTTATTGTCAAATAAGTCCCTTCCAGATGTTCCACCCAATCTAAGGGACCAAGCAGCCAAAGAAATTTCAAAGCTGCTACACAAAAGGGTCATCCAGGAAGTCCCAGCAGACCAGATCCGATCCGGAACTTACTCAAGGTTCTTTTTGGTACCAAAAAGGACAGGGGACTGGAGACCCATTTTGAATCTCAGCAGACTAAACAGGTCTGTACAAACAACAAAGTTTCGGATGGTCACGCTACAGTCCATTTTACCCTTCCTGGATCAGGACAATTGGGTGTGCTCTATAGATCTTCAGGATGCATACTAACACATCAAAATGCACAGGTGCTCCAGACGATTCCTTCGCTTCCGGCTGGGAGCCAGTCATTATCAGTTTAGAGCTCTGCCCTTCGGTCTCACCACAGCCCCCAGGGTGATCACCAAATGCATGGCAGTGGTTACGGCTCACCTGAGACGTCAGGGATTCCAGGTGTTTCCATACCTAGATGGCTGGCTCCTCACTGCTTCCACCAGGCATCACCTCCTGCAAGCCATGGATTACACTATCAAAACTTGCTCCAGGCTAGGTATCACAATAAATTTTGAAAAATCTGCATTATTGCCCTGTCAGCATATCATTATATAGGCGCAAATCTAAATACCAGAAACATGTTTGCGAACCTTCCACCGGACAGGGTATCACTGATTCACCAACAAGTGCAGATTTTATTAACATGCAAAACGATTCAAGTCAGGTTCGTCCTTCGAGCACTGGGTTCCATGGCATCAGCAATTCTTCTTGTCCCCCTGGCCCACGTTCACATGAGAATCCTCCAGTGGCTTGTATTCACACAATGGTCCTTCCAACAGCTTCCCATGTCTCACAAAATTATGATCACAGAAGCATGCAAGAAGCACCTCGCTTGGTGGATGGTCTCCTCATCAGTGTCCCAGGCCAGACCATTTGTGCCATCCCCTCCAGTTGCCACAGTGACCACGAATGCCTCCCTGATAGGGTGGGGGGGCATTATTGGGGAAGGACAGTCCAAGGCACCTGGCAGCCTCACGAGTACCATTTGCATATAAATGTCTTGGAAATGAGAGCCGTGCTTTCAGCGTTGCAGGCCCTTCAGGACTCTCTCCCTCCCGGGACCATTGCAATTCAAACGGACAATATGTCAGTGGTGTGGTACATCAACAAGCAGGGCGGAACCAGATCCTATCCTCTATGTCGAGAAGCATTCAGACTCTGGCAGTGGGCGGTCTCTTCCCAAAGTTTTCTGATCACAACGCACATCCCTGGGAGTTCCAGCATCATTGCAGACAGGCTCAACAGAGCAATTCTCATGCCTCATGAGTGGTCACTGAATCAGGTAATTGCAGAACAAATCTTTCGCAAATGGGATCAGCCTTGTTGCAACATGTTCGCCACACCTTTCAATACCAAGTGCAGCAATTTCTTCACCCTTCTTCCACTTCCAGGTCACTCCCCCAGAGACACTCTAGTCCACAATTGGCCTCAGGGACTTCTTTATGCCTTTCCTCCGTTTCCTCTAATACCCAAACTCATACAGAGAGCAACTGCGTTGGGTTGCAAAATGATCCTCATTGCCTCTTACTGGTCTCGACAGATATGGTTCCCATTCCTACATCATTATCTTCTTGAACAGCCGTGGATTCTGGATCCTATTCCAGATCTACTGATTCATCAATCGGGCAGACTGCATCGATCCCTTCAAACACTCCAGCTCACAGCTTGATTGCTCCACTTCCAACCTTAGCCAGGTTTCTTAATGTTTCCTCCTCTGTGCGGGAAATTATTATCTCATCGCACAAATCCACAACTAGGAAAACTTACGCTAGCAAGTGGAAATGTTTTTCTTGCTGGGCAGAGGCTAAGAATATAGATCCCTTTTCAGCCCCTGTCCATGAGATTCTGGAATTTTTAGCGGAACTCTTTCATTCTGGTTCCGCTTCTGCTACAATCAGGGTTCAGTTAGCTGCCATTTCGAATTTTCAAATTGGGTTGTCTTCTAATAACATCATGCCTCACAAGCTGTGTAAAGCCTTCCTCAAAGGAACCACTCTGCTCAGGCCCCCAGTGAGGGATCCCCCACCTCCATGGGATCTAAACTTGGTGCTAGCTTCCCTAATCTTGCCACCTTTTGAACCTGCAGCATCTTGCTCCATTAAGTTTTTATCCTGGAAGACTCTCTTTCTGGTAGCCATTACTTCTGCCAGACGTGTTTCGGAGCTTCAGGCTCTATGTATTCGTCCCCCATACTTAGTTTTCCATAACAATAGGGTCGCTTTAAGGACCAATCCTTCCTTCCTTCCTAAGGTCTGTACACAAAATAATTTGAATCAGTCCATAGACCTTCCTGTGTTCTTTCCTAATCACACCAACAACGCAGAATATAAATTGCACCAGTTGGATGTTCACAGACAGCTGCGTTTTTATTTCCATAGGACAAAGGACATCAAGAAGTAGAACCAACTCTTCCTTTCCTATGCTAAGGGTTGACAGGGCCTTCCGGTCTCAAAGGTAACATTATCTAGATGGTTTTCTCACATTATTTCATTCATTTACCAACTGAGAAACAAGAAATTATCTACCAAACCTAAAGGCCACTCTACTAGGGCATTGGCTACCTTGGTGGCCTTCCAGTCTAGGTTGCCCATGGAGTCTATCTGTGCAGCTGCTATGTGGGCTAACCCACATACCTTCATTTCTCATTACAAATTAGACATTGCTTCCAGGAACAGGGCTGATTTTGGTTCCACTGTTCTGAAGAGTCTGTTCCATTGAGCCACCCAGGATAGTAGGTGCTAGGGACACTGTCCCAACCAGCAAGAATGAAGGCGAGATAGACAACTTAACATAAAGAAGTTAATGTACCTACCATAATGTTCCATGTTAGTTGTCTCTTCTCGCCTTCTTTCTTATGTCCCACCCTCCATCCCCCTATCCTAGTGGATCGAGAGGAGCTCCCTTATTCAGATTTCATTGGCTGAACCTTCTCTGGTTATCCTTTCTGCTTAGATAGCTTCATAGTTAGGTCCAAGGGGCTACTAGGGCAGAGTTTCTTCCTTAAATATGTCTGGAATAGCTTTTTCAAATGAGATCTGGGTAGCTAGCGCCAGGCATCATGGGATATGGGATAGCTTTGAGCCGGTAAACAGCTCTCGAGCTATTGAAGATGGCCGAGTCAGAGCTGAGGATCGGCTCCGAACCCAACCAGCAAGAAAGAAGGCGAGAAGAAGACAACTAACATGGAATGTTGTGGTAGGTACATAACTTTTTTCTTGAGCAGTCTCATACTCAGCCAGACTTTTCTTCATTTTGACCTCTGATTTTTGCAGTTTTATCAGCTCATCTGAATATCTGTTGAAAGCTTCTTCCATTTCCAGCCTTTTTATTTGAGTTGATATATTCCTTCAGTGTTTTATTTTTATTAGCTCTGAGCACATTTGACTTATTTTTTCCCCTAGATTACTGGAAGCCATGTCTTGCACCGAAGCTGAAGCTTGCACTGCTTTTTGCTGAACAGCTGCAGGATTCTTCCCAGTCACTGTTTTCTCTTTAACCTTTCTAGTTGATTTTCTTTCAGACTCTCTTAGTTTCTTATTTGCTGGCATCCAGGCAGTGTGCTTACTAGCCAGTAACTGAATTTTACTGAAGCCGACAATATCACTGGTTGTTGTTTCTCAGTTTCCGTTTTCACATAGGGACAGCTGAAGTTAAGCTGTTCCTCAGTGTGCAGCCATCTTGGAAGTCCCCCTTCCTTCCTTCCTCTTTATGCAGGATTTTAATGCTCCATTCTAACATTTGCTTTAAGAGTGAGTAATAAACTCAAATACTTACAACATGTCAGTATATTTCATTGCTACATGATATTGTTTTTGTCTTGTTTTATTAATGTTATATGTATATTATTCTACATATGTTTATTAATGTTTGTATTAATCTATTTATTTACAGTATATTGTAATATGATGTCATTTTTCGACTATGTATATGTATTTACTGTTGTTTTATTCGTGGGGCTTTTCTCCCCAGACCTCTGCTAAAAAGGGATGAAATTATTCAACTGGACTTACCTGGTAGACAAATGCCAATAAATAAATAAATAAATAAAACTCTTCTCTTCCAGTTTTAACAGTGGAGTAGCCAGGGTGAGATGAGGGGGCAGCTGCTTCAGCCATAAGATGTTAGGGGCATGATCGGCAGCACTGGCATTCAGTTTCTGAATGCTGATACTGCAATTGGTTGGGGCTGAAGTATTTCAAAGCTCCATGCAAGGTATAATGCAGTACCGGAACGCTGATAACTGCATTTGGTGAAGCACTTAGCCTTGTTTGTGTGGTATTTAACATTATCTGTAGCAAGCCACTTCTTACATTTGTAGCAAGCATTTTGATGCAGTTAGAGGGCTTTTTTCTTATTATCTTGAAGAGAGGCCTTTTTTTCTAGTCCTCAACTTAAAGTTGAAGGGGAGCACCAGATTAAAGAACTACACAGGACACCTTAAAACATAGCTTAGGGTCTGAGTTTTATACCCAAGCAAAAATTTTCCAGTTCTGTAGGAAGTATTTATTCACTTGGTTGTCTTTTTCTGACGGCGTAGGTGATCTTGCAACTGCCACCATACATCTTACACAACAGAAATAATCCCAAAGGCCACTCGTGAGTTAATTCAATAGGTTATTTATTTTTTATTTATTTATTTTTTTGTTAAAATAACATTTGTTTGAATGTAGTTTGGTTTCTTTCAGTTATATTGCCACCACTCATCCTTTACCCAGCACAAAGTCCATGCCATGGCAACTTTGGTGTAGAAATATAATTGCAGGTCTTGTGGACATCTACTGTGACTTGCTGAAACTAATTAAATTTAAGTGTGGTGTTGGCTGGCATTTTAGTACAGAGGTTTAAAGATTTCACTACAGCCCAGGTGAAGTATTCAATTAACAACTCAGCATCTGAGGCAATGGCATGGGAGATGGATGTGCCCATTATAGGAGGAGGATGGCAGGATGCATGCACGCGTCTCAAAACACTTAAACCATTTAACCCAAAAAAAGAATGCTGTCGAACCACCAGTCAGTGTGAAAAGAGTAAAAAAAACTTTAATACATCAAAATGAAGTGCTTTCATCCACATATAACTTGGGACTTCATCAGAATAAATACAAATCGCAGTGAGAGTGTTTAAAAAGCAACCTCCCTTCTCACGTGAACAAAATATACCAATCAGAACACTAACTGCATAAAATATGTTAATATATCAATACAGTTAAAAACTGACCATAAAAATGCTGAAAAAAACTTTTCCTGATACAAACATACACAGCTAGTTAACCACCTTAGTTGATAAATGTAGTTGTATGACACTAATGTGTACCGCTACCTGAATTGTAGTCATATTTCATAAGATCAAAATTTTAAAACACTAATAATAGACACAGGGCCAGATTCAGGAAGCCTCCGTGTAAGAGTTATAACTCTTACATGGAGGCTGCAGTTAAACGGTGTGATGTCAGCATGTCATGCATATGCATGAGGTGCATGAGGCATGCTGAATCACACTAGTAACTCTTACACGGTCCATGTAAGAGAGTAGGGGGCGTGTCTGTAGGCTAAGCCCTGCAAGCGGACACGCCCCCGGAAGACTAGAATGGCTGAAAATAAACAGCCACGAGAGAGGCCATGGAAATGTGAATAAACACACTACACAACACATGCCCCGATAGACCATCAGTGTATAAAGTGAAGAGATGTTATAAAATTAAATTAAAACCTTTTTTTTTTTAAACCCCGTAAATGTTTGCTACTGTGTGCTCGTGTGCACGGGTGTGCTACTAAGCAATTGCAGTTAGCAGTCAGTGGAAAAGGATATAAGAACTAAATATGCAAAGTAAGCCAAGAAGTAATAGCTTAGCGGTAGAGTTGCTGGCCTAAGAGTAGGCAGGCAGGGTTCGAGCCCCCACAACAACCTTTTTATTTGTAAATAAGCACTAAAAGCCCCTGACAGTATTGTACAAATGTAAAAGTATTCCCTTTTGTAAAATGCAATGAAATGGAGCATA